>NC_048905.1:2897880-3197880 GCF_011077185.1 Oxyura jamaicensis
AACCAAAACAAAACAAAACAAAACAAAACAAAAGAAAAGAAAAGAAAAGGGGAAGAAAAAAGAAGAAAAAAAAAAAAAAAAGATTACTCTTCTTCATAAAATGTGGGAGTGTGGCCATGCGGGTCAACAAGCCCCATAGTTGGTGATAACATCAGGCGCTTAATGATGAGGCCATCAGGAATGTAAAGAGTTTAGAGGGAACAAAGAAGGGTGGTTCAGGAGATTCCTTGCCCTCTCTGGTTGCTTTTTTTCTCCAGTCATTAAAGCATGGAAGTTGCTGGGTGTTTGCTGTTGCTGGGTAAAGTTGTTAACCAATGAATAGTTCCTGGAAAAGGACTGCTGTGGGGCAAACAGCATAAGAAAGGAGCCTGTCCTCAAGATGGGGAGGCAACAAGGAGAGTGAAGTTATGCCCTTGATAATATGAGAGATGAAGTTAACAATAACACTTGTCTATGCATAGGGCCAATCAGGCCATTGCCAAAGGAAATCAAAATGTATTTTTTTTTTTTTTTTTTTAATATGGGATAATAACTATGCAATTTTTAAATAGTAACAAAGTTGTATGTTTTTTTCTTTTCCACAATTCTGTATTTCTCAGTACTTTATGTCAAAATTAACATCTCTCATTTTCCAAAGTAATTACTTCCTGAAAATGCTTAGTTTTAAAAGTTGAATACAAACTTCTGACTATAATTCTCTGAATTCTTATATTTTCAACTACTATAATCTATTTTGCTTCTGGAACAATACAGATTAAACCACTGTTTTGGATTTGTTGTACTTGAATAACTCTGAAAATTTCAACACTTTAACAGAATCGTAGAATGGTTTGGGTCGGAAGGGACCTCTAAAGATCATCTAGTCCAACCCCCTTCATTAAAAACCTCTTCTAAAAAGGGCATGAAAAATGTAATGAAGACAGAAAAAGATTCAGGGTCTTTTTGTTTGTGGAACATATATAGATTGTGATTTTCAATTACTGTTTAGAGTTCAACTTCTATTAGATCAATTAGTAGAACTGGAAGAAATAGACAATTTCTTCAAATATACAAATTCTATCTTAAAACAGGTGATGAAAGTTCAAAGCTAACCACACATGAGAGAACAAATGCCCTAAGCTTAATATTTATCATTTATATCATCTGAGGAAAAAAAGAAAAAAAAAAAAAAAAGAAAAAAAAAAAGTAGTTGAAAGGTACTGCGGAGCAGAGGGGATCTTAGTATGAAGAACAGATGATGAGGTGTTCTGCTTAGGAAGCATAATACTTGATACCAGCCTATGAGGACCAAATGGGTTAATTGAGTGGGATGATAAGGAATATGGTCTTCCTACAAGGAACTGAGGAAGGGCAATAGACCAGGTTCTTACACATGGAGGATAGATACTAAATACAGGCCTGTAGAGCTTGCAATAGGCTGTAGGGAACATCTGTTTGTTGATAGTCTGATAAGCCAAATGAGATTTGACTCCTTAAGTTTGGAAAAACAAAAAATAAAATAAAAAAAAACAAAACAAACTTGAAATAACATACAGAACTAAAAGGATCCACACAGAAAATAATTTTCAGCAAGAGGAGTGCATATCTCATAGCCAGCAAAAGCAGTACAACAGCTACTACCTCCAAAGAGGCCAGTTTTGCTACTGTTGTAATACAGTCTGAAAAGGCATTTACTTAGACTGAAGCCAAGGTAATTGCCTGTCTAGGTAGAAGCACAGGATGCTACCCAATATGTTGCATTAACAACATGAAAAATATTAATACCATGTTACAACCTTTCATTTGTGATCTTTGGTGCCACTTCTGATGAGTGAAGGTCTAAGGCACAAAAACTTTCCACCAACTCTGCTTTGATCAAGAGATGTTTCTACTGTCTGTATGTATCAGACATTTGCTATAATTGGCCCTACCAATTTTGTTCACACTTCAACTGTGCAGAATATGTAGCACACCGGTAACAGGCTGTCTTGTGTTGATAACAAGCTTTTTAATAAATCACTCATCCTTCCTATAATAATAAGACTTTCTGCTGTGTTTCCTTTTCAAAAGTAAAGAGAAAAATAATTCTGCCACCTGCATTGTGATATTCTTGCCTGTTTCATTTTCCTTCTTTTGTGGCATGACATGGTGCAACATAACCATAAGATAGAAAAACTGCCGTTTTTCTTTTCTCGTTTTCTATGTGGCACACTTCTGTTGTTCCAGAAGTCACAGAACCAAAGAAAGATTCAACACGAAGACAGAGAAATAGGGACAGTGACCAGAGTGACGTAAAGGAGAAAACAAAACAGTGCTAGGAAAAAAAAAAAAAAAAAAAAAAAAAAAAAAGAGTAACAATCTGTTTAAATTCTCAAACTTACTTTATCATGCATATCATGCATCTTTTTTTTTTTTTTTATAATGTTGAAAATGTTTTAAGTGCCTCCCATTCATTACCTTAGCTTTAAATTTTAGTTTTTATAACACTAAAAAGGTGTCTAGCAGTTATAAATGATGTAAAGGATGTAATAATATCATCGTCATTTGTTCAGAGAATGAATGCAGAAGTGCACATTCACTATGTGAACATATTGTCATGTTAATATTTCTAAATTCCTACACAGATGAAACATCATTTAATTAAAAACTGATCATTTTATATTGAAACACAATAAAGGACAGACTTTGAAAATTTGAGTTTTTCATTCAATTCAGGAACCTTGGATACAACCCTGAGACACTGGAGTAACAAACCTGTTTAAAATACCAATAAGATATATAATAACACTTTTTAAAATATGGTTAGATAGATACCTCTTCTCTAACCATTTCATTTCCACAGAGGGACATTAAATAGGGCTAAAAGGCATCTGAAGACCACTTTCCCAAAGAGATTATCATCTATATCTGAAATTTTACATAGACCATCACAGAACTGAAACTTGATAATCAATTTTCTGAGTTGTCCTTCAATTTGAAATTCTATCTTAATTATTATGCCCTCGGCCAGGAAGAAACCAAACTTATTCTACTCACACGTTGAGCCTGAGTTACATCTGTAATTCCACAGTGTGTCTCTACATTCCCCGCTATGTATTTTAACTAATATTGATTTTTTTTTTATTTTTATTTTTTTTAAATGTAAAGCAGTTGCATCACATAAGCATCAGAGAATCCAGATCAAGATTTCAGTGGTTCAGGTTGGCATTATCTTGAGGCTGAGCGCTATATTTTCAAAGACAGATAGGTAGGCAGTGGGATTTTGAACATCTTAGAGGCATGTAAATTCAGTAATAGAGGCTCTAAAAAATCTCTCTAGGTGTTATTTATCTGCTTAAAGAGCACTGAAAGTCAAGCTTTAGAACATATAGGCCCAGGGTATATTCTTTATATTTTCCTTTCTGATGATTTCTTCCATCTCTTAGTAGGTCTAGAAGTACTCAAAGAGCTTAGATTTTTATGTGGAAAAAGCAGGAAGCTGCTTTTGCTGAATAATGTTTGAATAAAGTTTGAATAATGATGCATCCATGATACCATTTAAGATGGAATGCAGATCTATTAGTGAAAGGTTTGATTCTTTTCATATTTAAGAATGAACTCTAAGCATCTGAAGTGCAAGTTAATGGCTAAAGGAGCACTGGTTAACCTGTTAAATGTTAATACAACAATAGTGGTCTTACCACCTGAATAAATTTTTTCTTCAATTATGCCATAATGAACATAAGTTTTCAGGAGCTGTATGGTTTTAGAAACATATTAAAAAAGATGTAAAAAGAAATGAAAAGATTTAAGAAGTGGCAATTTAGGGCACATGGGACCTCTTCTTGGTCTTTAGTTCCTATTTAGGTTATACCTGTATGAAAAGTAAGAAAGTTTTAGAAACTAAACTGTATCCTTCTTGGAAACAAGGAAAATCCAGCAAATTCTTGAAGAAATTTTCATTTAAATAGCTGAAACATCAAAACTTTGTTTACCAACCTTTATAGTTTCCAAGTTTTTCAAATTTAGTTTTTATATTTCTTGCTCCAAGATCTATTTCAGTATTAATGTCAAAGAGGATGCTGACACTGCTGTCATCTACTGGACTCCTAGTAATCTCCAAGGAATAGGCACTTGTAGCCAGAGAGGGACTTAAAAATAATAATTTAAGGTTTTAAAAATATCTGTGGTTCAAGCGCATAACTACTAAAATATTAAATATGAGGCTGAACACACAGTAGTTGATCTGTTGAATGTTAGTGCTGACTGGGAATACAGTCAAATTTATTCTGATCTAAACCAAACTGAATATTAAAAAATCTTAAATATGTAACCTGTAATTCAGTCTGACTGGCATCAAATCATACTAGACTGTCGCTCTTAAAGAGATATGCTACCCTCAACAGTAATGTCATTCGTGGATGATAGAAATGAGACTGTAATATTTAGTTAGGTTGCAACAACAAAGCACATTTGGGAAACATTTACTGGAGCCCAAAGAAGATGGATAAAAATCAATATTGCCTGTTGACTATATAGCTATTTCATTCTCCAGTTGCCAACAAGCCATAAATTGGTGCTAGAATTAGAATTCTGACATATCATTAATCAGAGGAATAAATATGAAACAGCTTGATGAACCTTGGTATAAGAAACACAATTTCAAATGAAAAGCCATCCCATATGTGTCATTTCTTGCTACAGCTTTATATAATTCAGCAAATTGTGTCATAAATTTTGTCAAAGGGGACACTGGAGCTGTCAACTTAATTTTTTTTTTTAAAGGAAAAGCTCAAAATATTATATTAGTTCCACGTCACAGATAGTAATCCAGCTTTCCCTACTCTTACATGGATGTAAATATTGTTTTTGGTAATGATTGTATAATCCTGTGAGGGCAGGTGTGCACCTAATTTGACATTTTAAAGTTCTGGTATTTTACGTCTCTGTTTTTATCCAGCTGTCTGATCAGTCTTACTTTCTCCTTTCAATCCACATGGTCGTTCTTTTGTTCAGCCAGCTACAGTCAGCATATTAATGCAGTGATATCGGTAATGAATTTGGTTCAGAGAAGACAAACAAGAATTTTCCCGTCAACCTCCCCAGAGGCAAGATTGGACTTGTTTGTTGATGGTAGTCACATCTCAACACAGAGGTCTTTGGATTTTGTGTCAATGCTTCTGCTTAAAAAGGAAAAGGAAAGAAATTGTCCCTTGGCCAGTACAATTAATGAACTTTTTTCCCTCTTCCTCTTTCTCAGAGGGGTGGCAAAGATTGTGTTCTTATTCACCCTTTTTCCCATCTCTTACAATTTACCCTTCTTTGTTGTCAGCATAATTTAACTACATAGTCTGAATGAAAAATGCTTAACCCACCAAGTAATATGATGCTTCAGAACTTCCTGCACAAGGGGTTATTACATTTCAAGAACAGGGGGACGTTTATGAAATGTTATTTCATTTTAGCCTTGATCTATAGCAAGATCAATGGACATAACAATAGAAGTT
Organism: Oxyura jamaicensis; assembly: GCF_011077185.1. NCBI lineage: Eukaryota > Metazoa > Chordata > Aves > Anseriformes > Anatidae > Oxyura > Oxyura jamaicensis. The sequence goes on from NC_048905.1 coordinate 2,903,346, forward strand.
GTCGTTCAAAATGGCAAAGGAAGGCTTATTTCATTTCCTCCAGTGCTGGAGAAACAGCTTTCCTCCTTCCTCTGTTCCTTTCCCAGGACCCAAAGATTTCTGTTGACTACAGACCTGGAGTGACTCTGTGTTTCTTCCATGTTTTGAAGGGAAAAGAGGAGAGCACCAGCTATGGAGAATGCAATCCAAATTGTCCTCCTGTTGCGTTAAGGAACCTGCTCAGGCAGCACAGCTGACCTCTTGCAAGTGTAGGAAGGGGCAGGGTGGAGGGGGAGGTTCAGCAGACTGGAGTGCTGGTCAAGGACAGAAGATTGTAGAGCACAAGAGTACCACCACAGGTACTGCTGTAATATGGTATCTTCATCCTCAACATTTTCATATTGCTTGTCTTCTATGCATGCATCATGTTATGCACATGTAGAATTGCAATGTTGCCTTTGTAACAGTTCAATCACCCAGCATTATCTGTTCCCTGCTTGAAACACATCTTTTGCATGTCCCTGACCTACAGGACGGTGAGAAGCAGCGAGTGCTGTGGCTGGCTTCAAGTTACATCCACGTAGATTGTCCAGGCAGCAGAACTGTGTTATGCTCAGGCAAGTAGCCTTTCCCTTAGTGGATTTCTGCTTTTCTTGAGGGAAGGAAAGAACGTACTGTTAGCTTGCTTTATTTTAAAGATAAATAAACAAATCATGACACTAAGGTAAATAAGCCTACAAAAATAAAGATTAAGCGGATGGAGGAAATAAGTTTGCAGTCATGTATAAAGATTTTTGTCTGGGACAGGATAAATTTTCATTGTTGAAAGAAAAAGTTACTGGTTACTCTGAGCTATTATGCCTTTAAATTAATTATTATTATTATTTTTTTTTATGTTAGCGGTAGTTGTGAAGAACAAGTAACGAGAAAGTCAAGATCTAGTCTCATCTGTGGAGATCTTCATTGCTTAGTGTAGAGATATTGCCCAGTGCCAGGTGGCTATACTGATACCCGTATGTTATCACCAGGCATGCTAAATTCCATAATGCTAGTGCTATGACATACTCTTTTCTTTCCTTACTAATTGCTGCTTTAGGGCTGGTAACAGAGAAAGTGAATGTTGCGGTCTTTTTTGGATGTGTGTCTTCTGCCAGGCTTATCAGGAGCTTTGAGTCTGCACCCCTTGCAGTGCTCTCACTGTGCTTCTTGTCTAGGATTTTTTTAGGCTCTGTTTGTGTGTAAGTGTTAACTAAATACCGTAGGGCAGTATTTAGATCTTTGTATGTTTTCAAAATAATCCTATAATCCTTTTACTTTCTAAATTGTTACATAATTTGGCATAACTAAAATCACTATATGTATTTATGTCTTGCTTTACAGATGCCCTGAGCACTTAAAGATCACACTGATTTATCAGAAAATCAAAACTTTATATGAATTAAAAGTTGTTATAAATGTAAAACAAGTACTTGTAAAGGCCTGTATTCCTGGACAACCAATGTACCAAAAATCCCCTTATCTTTGTTTACCCAAGAAAGGTGTCTGTTGTTATTAGCCTCAGAGCAACAGGAGCACCAGAATGGGGCAACCTGTAGTGCAGATAAATGCATGTATTTTAGGCTGCTTGAATGCTCACTTTACGTCTGAGTATCTCTGAGGTGTTATAAACATATGTGCATGGTCCAGAACACAATGCCTAAAAGTTATAAAATAGTATGTATTTCTAGTTCAGTGGTGTTTTTTTGTTTGTTTTTAATTATTAGGGATATATTCCCATAATTTTAAGCATCAGAATTAACCTTCTGCCTGGTCTTTTGAAGGCAATTTTCTTCTGTCTTGTATTTTACAAGCTAGGTATGAGCTCACAGACACTTCTAGGGGTAAAAGAAGTGTGAGAGCCAGTGAATGCTGTGAATTTTCTCAGAGTATCAGTTTCAGAAACACTTGCACTAATCAGTGTTCAACAGATCTAGTGTGAAAATGACCAAAGTCTCTCAATTTCATATTTTAACACAGGAAGGAGGAAAAAACACACACACACACACCAAAAAAAAAAACAAAAAACAACAACAACAAAAAAAACACTTTTGAAGGTCTAGTCTTTTGATTAATATGTGAAAAGAAATTCTTGCTAATGACAAAAAAAGTTAATGACAGTCTGAAAAGTAAAATGTATTGATCTTTCATAAAGCAAGGCTGCCTAAAGAAACCAAATATTTCACCACAGCCTTTTTCCTTCTTACAAATTTTAACCATTTTTTATATTAAGCCCTAAATACACAACCCGAGAAAACTAATCAAACGACTCAAAAGCGTGTGACCAAATTTACCTGATCTCTCCAAAAATCTCAAGATGCTGCATCTTAAACAGATATGCTTATAGTACTGTCTATTCTGCAAACTGCAAAATAAATAAGGTAGCTTGAGTGCAAAACCTTGTCTCGCTGGATTACCAGCGACTTCAGTTTGGGTTAATTTACTCTACTGAGAAACAAGCTGAATTCATCTTTGTGGATTTTTCATGCATTCAGCATTAACATGGTTCAGCTGCTTCTAGTGTCTGAAATAGTTCATTCAAAGCTATCTTTATGTTGGTTATCTAAGAATTTCCACAAACAGAAATGTGAGAGTTTGAAAGTTTGTCTTTCTTCAGTAAACTTTTTTACTAAGCCACTCTGTTTACAAAATAGGTTTTGTTTGTTTTTATCAGCTTCCAAATAAAGTCCATAGCATGTCTGACCACTGCTCTGGGCATCATTGCTGTGAGAATTGCTGGGATTTACCAGAGGAGGACTTATACCTTTGTGAACATTTTTTCACCATTTAAGGTCTGAAAGGGAGTAGATATCAATATTTTCTTTTTTTCTGGGAGGGATAGGAAAGTAACATTTCAGAATAATAACTGATCCTTGTTGAAATAAACATGGATAAATCCATACTGAATGAATCTCCAGTAAGGCATATATGTGGAATGTGTTATCTAAACTCAAACACATCACAGAATCACAGAATTGTAGGGGTTGGAAGAGACCTCAAAAGATCATCGGGTCCAACTCCCCTGCCAAAGCAGGTTCCTTAGAGCAGGCTTCCCAGGTAGGCGTCCAGATGGGCCTTGAATGTCTCCAGAGAAGGAGACTCCACAACCTCCCTGGGCAGCCTTTTCCAGTGCTCTGTCACCCTCACCATGAAGAAGTTCTTTCGCATGTTGGTGCAGAACTTCCTGTGCTCCATCTTGTGGCCATTGCCCCTTGTCCTGTCCCCACAAACCACTGAGAAGAAGTTGGCCTAATCCCTCTGTCTCCCACACCTCAGGTATTTATACAGGTTGATAAGATCCCCTCTCAGTCTTCTTTTCTCCAGGCTGAACAGACCCAGGTTTCTCAGGCTTTCCTCATAGGGAAGATGTTCCAGGCCCCGTATCATCTTTGTGGCCCTCTGCTGCACTCTTTCCAGGAGATCCCTGTCTTTTTTGTACCAGGGAGCCCAGAACTGGACACAGTACTCCAGGTGAGGCCTGACCAGGGCAGAGTAGAGGGGGGAGGATCACCTCCCTTGACCTGCTGGCCACGCTCCTTTTAATGCACGCCAGGATTCCATTGGCCCTCTTGGCCACCAGGGCACACTGCTGGCTCATGGTCAACCAGTTGTCCACCAGGACCCCAGGTCCTTCTCCGCAGAGCTCCTCTGCAGCAGGTCGTCCCCCAGCCTGTACTGATACATGTGGTTGTTCCTTCCCAGGTGCAGGACTCTACATTTCACAGAATCACAGAATTTCTAGGTTGGAAGAGACCTCAAGATCATCGAGTCCAACCTCTAACCTAACACTAACAGTCCCCACTAAACCATATCCCTAAGCTCTACATCTAAACGTCTTTTGAAGACTTCCAGGGATGGTGACTCCACCACCTCCCTGGGCAGCCTGTTCCAATGCCTCACAACCCTTTCAGTAAAGAAGCTCTTCCTAACATCTAACCTAAAACTCCCCTGGCGCAACTTTAGCCCATTCCCCCTCGTCCTGTCACCAGGCACGTGGGAGAACAGGCCAACCCCCACCTCTCTACAGCCTCCTTTAAGGTATCTGTAGAGAGCGATAAGGTCGCCCCTGAGCCTCCTCTTCTCCAGGCTGAATAAGCCCAGCTCCTTCAGCCGCTCCTCGTAGGACTTGTTCTCCAGGCCCCTCACCAGCTTCGTCGCCCTTCTTTGGACCCGCTCAAGCACCTCGATGTCCTTCTTGTAGCGAGGGGCCCTAAGCTGAACACAGTACTCGAGGTGCGGCCTCACCAGAGCCGAGTACAGGGGGACGATCACCTCCCTAGCCCTGCTGGTCAGACTATTTCTGATACAAGCCAGGATGCCGTTGGCCTTCTTGGCCACCTGAGCACACTGCTGGCTCATATTCAGCCGACTGTCCACTATCACTCCCAGGTCCTTCTCTGCCTGGCAGCTCTCCAACCACTCATCTCCCAGCCTGTAGCTCTGCTTGGGATTATTACGCCCCAGGTGCAGGACCCGGCACTTGGCCTTGTTAAACTTCATGCAGTTGACCCCAGCCCATCGGTGCAGCCTATCCAGATCCTCCTGCAGAGCCTTCCTACCCTCGAGCAGATCGACACTCGCACCTAACTTGGTGTCATCTGCAAACTTACTGAGGGTGCACTCAATGCCCTCGTCCAGATCATTGATGAAGATGTTAAAGAGGACCGGCCCCAGCACCGAGCCCTGGGGGACGCCACTAGTGACTGGCCTCCAACTGGATTTGACTCCATTTACCACAACTCTCTGGGCCTGGCTATCCAGCCAGTTTCTAACCCAACGAAGCGTGCGCCAGTCCAAGCCAAGAGCAGCCAGTTTCTTGAGGAGAATGCTGTGGGAGACGGTGTCAAAAGCCTTGCTGAAGTCAAGGTAGACCATATCCACAGCCTTTCCCTCGTCCACCCAGCGCGACACTTTGTCATAGAAGGAGATCAGGTTCGTCAAGCAGGACCTGCCTTCCATAAACCCATGCTGACTGGGCCTGATCGCCTGCTTGCCCTTCAAGTGCCGCATGATGACTCCCAAGAGGATCTGCTCCATGAGCGTCCCTGGTACTGAGGTCAAACTGACAGGCCTGTAGTTCCCCGGGTCAGCCCTCCGGCCCTTCTTCTAGATGGGCGTCACATTCGCTAGCCGCCAGTCAGCTGGGACCTCCCCCGATAGCCAGGACTGCTGATAAATGATGGATAGTGGCTTGGCCAGCTCCTCTGCCAGTTCTCTCAGTACCCTTGGGTGGATCCCATCCGGCCCCATCGACTTGTGCACATCCAAGTGCCGTAGCAGGTCACCAACCAGTTCTTCGTGGATGGTGAGGGCCACATCCTGCTCCCCATCCCCTTCCACCAGCTCAGGGTACTGGGAATCCAGAGAACAACCGGTATTGCCACTAAAGACTGAGGCAAAGAAGGCATTGAGCACCTCCGCCTTTTCCTCATCTCTTGTAACTAAGTTTCCCCCTGCATCCAGTAAAGGATGGAGATTCTCCTTTGTCCTCCTTTTTGTGTTGATGTATTTATAAAAGCGTTTTTTGTTATCTTTAATGGCAGTAGCCAGATTGAGCTCCAGATGAGCTTTGGCCTTCCTAATTTTGTCCCTGCACAGCCTCGCTACATCCTTATAGTCCTCCCTAGTGGCCTGCCCACTTTTCCAAAGATTATAAACCCTCTTTTTTCTCCTAAGCTCAAGCCACAGTTCTCTGTTCAGCCAGGCTGGTCTTCTTCCCCGCTGGCTCATCTTTGGGCACATGGGAACAGACCGCTCCTGCGCCATTAGGATTTGCCTCTTGAAGAGCGCCCAGCCTTCCTGGACCCCTCTGCCCTTCAGAACCGCCTCCCAAGGGACTCTACCAACCAGTGTCCTGAGCAGCCCAAAGTCAGCTCTCCGAAAGTCCAGTACAGTGGTTTTACTGGTTCCCTTCCTGGCCTCGCCAAGAATAGTGAACTCCACCATTTCGTGGTCACTCTGCCCAAGACAGCTCCCGACAATCACATCCTCCACCAGTCCTTCTCTGTTTGTGAAGAGAAGGTCTAGCGGGGCACCACCCCTGGTAGGTTTGCTCTTATTAAACCTCATTTGGTTTCTTCCTGCCCATCTCTCCAGCTGGTCCAGGTCTTGCTGAATGGCAGCACAGCCTTCTGGCATGTCAGCCACTCCTCCCAGCTCTGTGTCATCGGCATACTTGCTGAGGGCAGACAGTATTCCCTCATCAAGGTTGTCGATGAAGATGTTGAACAAGACCGGACCCAGCACTGACCCCTGGGGAACACCGCTAGTCACAGATCTCCAGCCAGACTCTGAGCCGCCAATCACCACACTCTGAGCTCGGCCACTCAGCCAGTTCTCAACCCACCTTACTATCTACTCCTCTATCCCACACTTTCTCAGCTTTGCTAGCAGGATGTCATGAGAGACAGTATAAAAAGCCTTGCTAAAGTCAAGGTAGATGACGTCCATCCAATGCTCTCTTCCCATCTACCCAGCTGGTGATGCCATCACAGAAGGCATCAAGGTTGGTTGAGCGCGACTTCCCTTTGGTGAATCCATGCTGACCACTCCTCATAACATTCTTCTTGCTTGGAGATAGCATCCAGAACAAGCTGCTCCAACACCTTTCCAGGGACAGAGGTGAGACTGACTGGCCTGTAGTTTCCCGGATCCTCCTTCTTGCCCTTCTTGAAGACCGGATTTTGTCTGTCCTCCAGTCTTCAGGCACCTCTACTGTTCTCCAGGACCTTTCAAAGATGATAGAGAGCGGTTCGGCGATCACCTCTGCCAACTCCCTTAGCACACGTGGATGCATCCCATAAGGACCCATGGATTTGTGTGTGTTGAAACCACTCGGATGCACCTGAACAACTCTCACATCCACCAGAGGGGAGCCCTCCATTTCCCAGACCCTTTCTCCTCCCTCCAGGGTTGAGGAGTCCCATGAGGGACTCCTTGAAGCAAAGACTGAAGCAAAGAAAGCATTCAGTATCTCTGCCTTCCCGGTGTCTTCCGTGATCAGGACACCCCCCTTGTTCAGCAAGGGACCTACATTATCCCTAGTCTTCCTTTTGCTGTTTACATACTAAAAAAAAAAAAAAAAAAAAAAAAAAAACCTTCTTATTATCCTTTATCTCTTTAGCAAGCCTCATCTCTAGGTGGGCTTTAGCCTTCCTCATCGCATCCCTGCAGGCCCTGACAACACATCTATACTCCTCCCAAGAGGTCAGGCCCTTTTTCCACATTTCATAGACCTTCCTCTTCCTTTTGATTCTATCGATGAGCTCCTTGCTCATCCACGCAGGTTTCCTGCCCCCCTTCCCTGATTTCCTATTCTTTGGGATGCACCGATCCTGAGCATGGAAGAAGCACTGCTTAAATGTAGCCCAGCTCTCATAAGCACCCTTGACTTCTAGCAACCTAGCCCATGAGATACTCCCAGGCAGGTCCCGGAGGAGGTCAAAGTTGACTTTCTGAAAGTCCAGGATAGCAATCCTGCTTTTAGCCTTATTTCCTCTGCCTAGTTCCATCTTAAACTCCACCATCTCAAGGTCGCTGCATCCCAAGCTGCCCCCAGCCTTCACATCCCTAACAAGCCCATCCCTGTTGGTAAGGACAGGGTTGAGAAGCACCCCCTGCCTCGTCAGCTCCTCCACCACCTGTGTCAGAAAATCGTCTTCAACGCACTGTAGGAACTGTTTGGCTGCGGGTGCCTGGTCAAGTTTTTTACCCAGCAGATGTCTGGGTAATTGAAGGTCCATGAGGACCAGTGCCCAGGATCATGAGGCTACTACCAGCTGCTTGTAGAAGGCCTCATATGACCTCCTCCTCCTGATCTGGTGACCTGTAGAAGACCCCCACCACTGTCTCCCATACCAGCCCACCCCTTAATTCTCACCCACAAGCTCTCCACTTATCCTTCACCCTCCCCCAGGTGGAGCTGGGTACACTCTAATTGCTCCCTCACATAAAGGGCAACCCCACCCCCTTGCTTCCCCAGCCTGTCTTTCCTGAAGAGGACATAGCCTTCCATGATAGCATTCCAGTTATGCGAGGTGTCCCACCACGTCTCAGTAATCGCAAAGAGATGGTGGCCCTGTGACCAAACACAGATCTTGAGCTCATCCTGTTTATTTCCCATGCTGTGCACGTTGGTATACAGGCGCAGTGCATGTGTCTATAATAAAAACCTTATTGGACTGATTTGGGAATTTGTTCTAATTGATTGTTAAATGGCAACTTAGTTTTGATTGTTGTGTTGACTACAGTATGAAGAATCCTTACCCATTCTGTGTGAGCTTTTGTCCATTTCAGAGGGAAAGAAATATAAACCTCATTTAATTTCAATAAGAAGGGAAACAGTGATAAACATACTATTGCTCAAGCCATGAAATAGAGGTGAAAGGAATTTAGAGACAATTAGAATCATAGAGTAATGTAGGTTGGCCTTGCGGTCCAGCCCTCACTGAAAGGAGGCCTCACTGAGCTAGGTCAGGTTGCACAGGGCCTTCCATGAGAGCTGCTGCCAGAGGGGAGGTGGTTTAGATCTTTCATTGTTGCATATGAGCTAAGAGATATTGAGAATGCATGCTATTTTTTTGTTGTTGTTTTAAATCACAAAACAATATTTTGTTTCAGCAATATTACTTTATGTGAATATTGAAACAATATTGTTTCAACAATATTACTTTATGTGGCTACTTGCAATCAAGAACACAAACTGTTTGCTGAAATAAAAACAAATTCTAAAGAAACTCAATGCAAGCAACCTTCATCAGACTTTGCATTTGCTGTTTTTTCCCTTTTATATTGGCCTCTCCAATGAGTTTTGCTTTTAAGATTTTTTACGATTTTGGAGGATTAATCCAGCATATCTCTCTAGCTTTGCCCTCTGTGATCTCACAGGATAAACTTAGAATTAATTCCTCATACCCTTTCTGATGGAGGAGATAAGCCTTTAGATAAAATGTTATTTCAGTTGCTGTCTTATCCGGATGTTTGAGCTGCCAGTTAAATTGTAAATTAAAGGCTCAAAACTCTGGATTATGGACTCCAGCTTCATTATTAATGAAATATATGCCCTTTTCACAGTTTGTCATTTTTCTGTCTTCCAAAAAACTCCCAGAAATATTGTGAATCTTTTCCACTCCTCTGTTTAAACAAAACAAAGACACAGTGATACAATCTCCCTTTTAGAAGACTAAGTTTCTACCATAAATAATTGATTCGTGCCTATTCTTTCCACTTGAATGGCCAGCCTATGGAAATGTGAAGTTACTTCTGTAAGGTACTTCTTGCTTTGGAATAAAGAAGATACTGAATTAGACTTCCGTCATTATACTTGTCTGCAAAGTTTGCGTCCCAAACCATAATGTGACAGAAACTTCTCCGTTGTCATTAACCTTTGTATACAGCCTATCAGTTTTCCTACTTCCATGAACTCTTTTTCCCAATTACACAGTGGGGGTTTATCTCAGTTATCCCTTCATAGTTTTAAGTTAAGCCAGTTAAATGACTAAATAAAAATTGATTGTAGTATTTCAAAGTTATCTTTTTTCACTGTGCCTTCCTGTAAAGACAGCCACTCTTTATAGAATGCTACCTGTACTTGCAGCTCTGTTTTCATGTGAAATCTTTGTGAAATTACATTTTAGGTATTAAGATGGAAATCTCATGAGAAATTGTTTATTTGAAAGACTCACAAGATGTTTGTTTACATGCAACCTCTAGCTCTTTTTGTGGCTGCAGTATATATGTAAAAAGGTTGATGGAAATAAAGGAAGTATTAAGCGTTTGAAAGTCTGCCTGGTAGTATTTGTCATCTTGGTAGGTTTTTCTGTTCAGTAAAAGTATGACAGACCCACTCAGTGGGGTTACAGAGTGATCAGCCAAATAAGTGGGAATTTTAACAGTTCAGTGATATGTGTATATCTGCTCATTTTATCTCTTTCCAAATGATTAGTTCTTCAACCTCTGTTTCAGCTTCTCTTTAAAGGCAGTGATTCCCCAAGGGAGAATGCATGCTGACCTTCTCTGATGGGCCACATCTTTCTCTCTGCAGTTTGCTCAGGTTGGACTGTGATGTCAGCTTGCAGCCTTCAGCCTATGAAATTAGCACTGCTATGTGCTGTTTAGGTACTGTGGTGCATCCCACAGGTATTTGCATTTTGTATGTACTTCATATGTTAACAGACTTTGCAAGTCTGTGTTGTCACTATTTGCTTGAAGAGGGCTGCATATGGGAGCTAAGTTCATTTATAGATTGGAGCTGTACTTAGTGAAATGTTTTAGAGCACTTTGGAATGGAAACATTACAAATATGTACATTATTAATGACAGCATAAGTACTTTGTAATAGTGTATATGGCTTATTGATGAAGGTAATATGAACTGCATTATTATAAAGAGCTATGAAAAAGAATAGAAGACAGGATAAAAACAAACAAACAAAACCTTTTCTATTAGACATACCATTTTGAAAACTTTCTCTGTTTTTCATTACAAAACACAAAACCACCTTGGGCCAGAGAAAATGTAGTGAAAAAAGTTGAAGACTCTGTTCATTGTACAGGGACAAAAGTGAGGGAGGTGTTGTCTTCTTGTTTACATAAAATGGGTATGCTGAAAGTTAAAATATGTACTAGTGGTTGAAGAAATGCATTTAAAGGTGAGGTTCTGTTTATAGAAGTCGATAAAAAAAAAACAAAAGATGTGAGGACTTACATGATTTCTCTTTGTTGGACACTTGTATAGTTCTTACGTGGTCAAGAGACCTACTTTCTGTTCCTAACTACGCCAAGTTCATTGTCTCTATTAATTATCCCTCCCTGATTCATTATAAAACCAGTCAAGAATACCTTTCTAATGCTCCAAAGCATCCTATTTTTTTTTTTTTTTTTAACACTGTGTATTAGTGTTTTTTCATCTTCAATAGGCATTAATGTAAAATAACTAGTAGAGGATATTATATCCTTCTAAGTGGAATTGCAATTGGAATACATTTTTAGACACAAACTTACAGCAGCCAACACTGTACACTTGTTGAAATCACACTTGTTCATTGATTGCTGCCAGGGTAGGTGCCCTCAGACACTTCTGCAGATTGCAGCCCTCTGTTGTTTTTTTTTTTTTTTTTTCCATCTTTTCCCCAGTGTTAATAATAAGCTATCTTAAACTTTTCTGCTTGTCTACACAACTGAATTTCATGTCATTAGCAAACTCTTCAGGTTCTTTTGACCCACAAGGATGAGTGTCTCCTTCTTCCAGCATCTGTGTAAGTGATACCTGTGGTAGGCTACCGTACTTCCCAATTACCTACTCATCTTTTTGTAAGTTTTATTCTCTTTATTTCTTGATATTTAAAGCAGATGAATGGAATCAAGGAGGAAAAATATCTTTTATTGAAGCCTTACACTTCTCAAGTTAATCAGGCAATTTCATGTGACTTTTGACTATCATATCCTACAAAGCAGCAAAAAAATATCGCGGAGTTGGGATTCCTTTTTTATGGTTTAATGTTAGATGAAGTCCAAATTCTGTTCCAAAGATAATAATGAAATTATGCTTAGGATGCCTCTACTGTCTAGAATGGATCGTAAGTTATTATTTTTTGAAGTTCTTAGAATTAGAGCTGCATACTCTGATCAGAAGATGAAGGGCTAGTGAGAAGAAGGGAAATACAAACTGTTGCATATTTTTCATTGCATTCTTCCTAAGATTCTCGAGTTTTCACAAAAATAAATCCTTTCTATGTAAAAAGAACTTGAACCAATAGGAAGAATCTTTACAAGACACAGCAGTGTCCACACTGTTTTTGAATTTCTTTCTTCATTTTAAGATTTTTTGTCATGTACAGCAGACAGCAGCTTTCAACATGTTTTTTGTCATCTCAGTTTTCTGGTTTTCTTCCAATAGTTGTAATTTACACAACAAGGGGGATATCTTATTTATTTTACTCACCACCAAGATAGAAGGAAACTTTGTGATCAGAATGCATCTAACAGTGCCTTGAGTTTGTTGCCAGAGTTCTTTGTCAAAGATGCTCTTTTTCTTTTAAAGTAAAAATAGGTAGGATAACTGTAAAATATGGCAGTGTACATCCCCAGGGGATATGTGACTTACTTCACAATGAACAAAACCAATGCATTTCAGACAAATCGTGCAAATTCTTATTTCTGCCCTATTAAAATCGGTGCAGTGATTAGACAGAAAAGAATTATTTAAATAGGACTGACAAAGCTGATTAATTAATTAATCCCTTCTGCTATTTTTGTTATTGTCAAAACTTCAGCAGTCTGCTCATTAGAGATTCAAACTTTGATCACAAGAACGTGTCCATTCATCTAAAAAATGTGGACCATAAAATTGTCAGATGGGATTCTGTTCACATTGTGTCTTTGAAAAGCTCTTGTGTTTCTCCTTTGTTAACCACTAACTTGTCCAACTAGTCTATTCAGCCTACATGGATTGCATGAGTAACTGGTAGTCACTGTATTAAAGGTAACTGTCTAGTTTGTAAAGACTTTTTTTTTGAACTCTTACTCCCTCAGAATTTTAGTTTCTTAAAAGGTTTTCACTTCACTATGTTGTCGTTGAACATTTTGTTGTTCTCTGAAGATCAACTTAAGAAAGTATATGATCGATCTACCTACAATGTCAGTCATATGACTGACATACCATTGCTGGCCAAAAAAGTAGTGACTCAAACATGATTCTCTGAATTCAGAAGTTACCTAAAATAAAGAACAAGAAATTCCTTTTTGTCATGTCCATTTAAAGAATGTATCGCAGTAACACCCATGTGTGACAGAGGGTTTCTTTACTTGAGCAAAAGATCAGTTTTCATGAAGTCACTCTCATCTCTTCCTTCCCCCTCGCTAAGTCAGGTTACTTTTTTCCCATAATAACAGTGTTCCATAGAGAGCTATTACAAGTACATCACTTTATCTATAGCCAGTTTTTTGTTGTCCCTCTATAGCCAGATGCAAGTAAGCACAAGTTCTACAAGAATATAGACAAGTCATTGGGCATTTTTAATATTTAAATATAATATAAATATAAATATACATAATATAAATATATAAATATATACAACAATATATTATAATATATAAATATATAATAATAATATATATGAAGTTTAAATAGCTTGTAACTCTACATAACACATCCAGGAAACATCGTGCCATAATCCATACTGTGTAACTCTTTCACTGATTCCATTTGATGAAGAGCTGTGTTGTGACTCTCCATCCCACTATAAATGTGATTGTAGCAGTGATGCTGCATGACTGAGAAGGAGCAGTTCCCATAACTGCAGTCCCCCAGTTGTGTACTTAGTTTTCTCAAGGAGGAGAAAGACACTACATGCTCCAGTTTATTGGAAAAATGGCACGGTTTGATTAATTCTGTTGGAGAGAGTTGTAAAGAAAATACCTTTATAAAAACATGGAGTACAGAAGTTGCATAAAGGAAGGAGGATAAAACCACAAATGAATTTAATAATATGGTGGAAATTCTTTCCCATCCCCCAGTAGGCAGCCAGGACAGTGCATGAAGGCACTGAAGCTTATTTTATTCCTTGGCTACTTAGGTATAGACCTTGAAATAAGCATGCAGAAAGGAGATCTGTTGCTGTCTTGTTTAAATGTGAAGTTTAACAAAAGGCAAATATTATTTGTGTCTAGCTATGTGCACTCCAAATTCTCCTAAATTTTCTTCGAAGCTGGTTTTACAAATCTGTAAAAAGTAGCTTTGTTATTTCTCGGAAAATACTTTTCTTTCTCTGTGACAAATATTGGTGAAAGATAATCATTTTTATCTAAAAGAAAAAACCTGTACTTCAAAGGAAAATGATAAGCAATTTCTGTTTTAATTTTAGTATTAGAAAATTAAAACTTGTACTTCAAAAATAAAATGACTTTAGAATGAACTTTGGAGAAAATCAATTTAAAGACTTCTAATGACTCTAATAGGTTTTGGACCAGGCCCGAAAAAGATAAATTATGAACCTACCTTCTTCTTCTCCCTTCAGGAACTCAGAAGATCTTATCATGAGAGTGTAAATCTCAAATGAACAGCTTGCTGCTGCTTTTATTTATCACCTCCCAAAGTTCATTGTAGTTCTTGGGGGAATCAGTTTAATTACGACAGTAAATACTGTTCTAGTTTTTTTCACTCAATGATGAAAACGTATACAGCTATAATTACAGTCTGTGCATAGCATGCTTTGTCTCTGATTTACTTGTTTGCCAAAAAGCCATTTTCATGTGCTAATATTGCAGCAATAAAAGTGTCATGTGACCTACTTAAATGGCAAGCGTTTAGCACATATCTGAAGTCATTGTGGAACATGCATTCTAAATAAACTCTTTGCAATAATTAAGATACTGAAGAAAATCAGAAACTAGGTAGCAAGGAATGGAGTTTTCAAATGTCACCCATCTGCACTGATGACAATGCACTGTTTATGTCCTCCTTATTGGGGTGACAGATCCAGCACACAGAAACTGAAGGAAAGGGTGCAGAGAAGGGATATAAGAGACGACTTCTACAGTTCCTGTCTCTTTAAACAAAATGATATGAGATTTTTTTCCTCATTGAACACATTTCATTTTTTAAAAAATGCAGTTTTTTTCTTCTTTTCATTGCAATGACATTCTTGCAGGGATGGCTAAAAGCACTCAGCAAGAAAGGTTTGAATCCAGTTATTTAGAAGTGTGGAGAAAGGCAGCAGATTTTTAGGGGAATGTTGGATGGGTGGCTCTTGGTAGATCAGTAGAAAGAGGGCTGTGAGTTATATTTTTAAAAAGAAGAGATTAGAGGAAAGATGGGCAGGCTACTATTATTCTGACTTTAATAACATCAGGGACAACTGAATTTTGCTCTTAATTGAAGTTTTCTTCTCCAGGATTTCAAAGAGAGCTTACCAGACTGGTGTGAATATATGATTGTCTAACTGTCAAATGCCACAGACCACCTTGATTTTGTTGCTGCCAGGTCATCCAAAAACGCCAATTCTCTATAAAAGAATCAATCCCCTGAAAGCACAAGATGTCTGTTAATAGATTTTTTTCTTTCTTTCTTTCTCAAATGGGATTGGTTTTCTGTTGGTTTAAGAAGAGCTTCCTCATGGATCACCAGCTATCATACTGACAAAACGAAAACCTAACTACTTCTCAGAAAGGACAGGAAATACAGCAGTACACGAAGATGAGGGGTTTTCAAATTAAAGCCCAGATCCAGACATTTTATAATCCAAAACACATTTTCTTAAGCTGTACCTAGTAGAATAGCAATCACATGCAAGAAGAAATTTTGGCACCAGCCCATCAGATCTCTGCTGTGTGTTAGAGAGAGGCAAGAGAACGTATTTTTTCTTAAGAAATCATAAGGGTCATTTAATCTCCTGTTCCTTACAGAACATAGTAATATATATATATATATATGGATATATTTTGTTTTCTTAGATGAGGTGTAAATTAAATTCTATGGTGGGTGAATACTTTAAAGGTTTCTTGTTGTGAGGCTTCTGAGGTTCATACTGACAGTGGGTCTGTAGTTATATGTTCAATATTTAACAAATTATCATAATATCGTAATCATTTTTGAAAACACATTGTATGAATAAGTTGGTTCATTTAAATTTAAATTTATTTTATTTTAGTCATGAAAGACTTTCTTTCCATCAGGAAACTCTGAAGTATGTATCTTTTATAGGAAGGAAGATATGGATCATATAAAATAACAATTGCATGCCTTACTTTTGCATCATCCTTTTTGAAAAATTAATTGGTATTTTTAGAAAAGTATGAAATTAAATCCCAGTTTGATCCAGGTGGATCAATTGTCCAGGCAGCGATCCTGTTGAGGGTCATGGATTCTTCTTATGAATACAGGGTTACTACTAGGTAACTTTGTAGGTCTGAGAAGTTAGTTTATTGAGAATAAACATTCAGACATGCAGCTCTATCCACATGACAAAGTGCAAACTGGCAGAGCTTTATCAGTCACTAAAATGAGAGATATTATACTTGAATTCTCAGTTAAAGAGCATGCTCAGAAGGTCTTCTGAAAAGTTCTAGTCACTTCCATTCCCTGTTTTTATGCGAATTTCCCCAGTGCCTATTTCAGACCATATTTTGAAAATAACTGTTGCCACTGTCTTGTTCACATGAAGTCACTTCTAGGTATTGCAGACTATGTATTAAACAACTCCAGTTCTCATTATGGAGGTGTTAGAAATGCAGATCCTTAGAGAGCCTAATAGATTGAAATATTGACTCTTGCTTTGCATTTCGTGACTATCCAAAATGAATAAGGGCAGTATGGAAGAGTTTAGTGCTAGTGTGCTAATGTAGCTTCTTTTGATCCTAATTCTAGACTTTTCCTTAATCATTCTTAATTTTGACCATGTGTTATACTTTTCTTACCTGTTAGAACAATCATAAGAGCTGAAATTAAGCCAAAAATATTTTTGTTGCGGATCATGTGTTGTTAGTTTAGAAAGGCTCAGAAAATGTACACTTGAATTAAGGCTGTAAAAAAGCACAGCTGATCAGACTGTATGTTCGGCTCAGAATCATATCA
The DNA here is from genome assembly GCF_011077185.1 of Oxyura jamaicensis. Lineage (NCBI taxonomy): Eukaryota > Metazoa > Chordata > Aves > Anseriformes > Anatidae > Oxyura > Oxyura jamaicensis. Next base: position 2,919,930 of record NC_048905.1, read on the forward strand.
CCTCCTTTTAACCTCCGCTATGACAGTCAGTGAGCTCTCTGAAATGCTGCTCCATAGCAATCAAAATGAAGAAAGGTTGGCTCTGACATAGCTGATCCATATAAACTGTCAATTTGAGGTATCTACAAAATAATTTGGGATTCTCTGGTACCTTGAACAGTTTATGACCTATTTTGAGAAATGAATACAAAGCATCTGGTGTACACATTGGTCCATAGTATCTGGACAGTCCTCAGCATAACAGTTTCTCAAAGTTTGTCCGTACCACATCCCTGCTATTATATAGAAATGCCAAAGTCCAAGCCAACATGGTGTGAGTGGGAGCATGCAAAGTTAGAGTCAGGACTGACCAATACCACTTCTGGTCACTGCTCTGTAAATTTACAATTTACCTCAAACCACCCAGGGGCTGAAAGTGATTTTCCCCTACCCTGATGGCATAGTGATGTTCAGCTTTTTTTCCAGTGACCTAGAGTGTAGACATTGTTTTTCACCTTTTCACTGAAGACAAATGTTGAACAGAGGCAAAAAGATTTACAATGCTTCTTATGTCTTCCTGCCTTTGGTGAAGAGGAAATAGCTGGCAGACTCAATCCTGCATGCACCCCAGGTTATTCAGATCAACTTTCCCTCTTAGTTATTCCCTTAGGCAAAACCCATGCAACTTCCAGCATCTAATGAGACAGATTGCTTTATAATCAAGCTACGTGCATCAAGTTAGAGCTCAACACTCTTACACTCTGAATTAAAAATGAGAGTGACAGAGAGCACGGGTATGTTTTAGGAGTTTAAGAACCATATATTGGTATACCCTTAAGATAAATGAAAAGAATCATATCTCTGATTTTGATTTTCTCACCCAAGGGCACCAACTGTCATCAAGAGCTTACAACAGAAGAAATATTTCCAGATTCCTTACAGCCTACGAGGAAATAATTTCATATAGCATAATTAGAGGCTCATCTTGTCACTTACAAGTTTCAGTTCAGATTCTGTTCCTGGTGTATTCACCTAGCTCATACATCCTAAGCAAATACTTTTCTATCTTTGAATACTTTCTGATTATCTAAGAATTCTCTCTTTACTTTCCCATCCTCCTCTCCCCCAGCATGTTGGTTTAAGGCGGGTTATTGAAGTTCATGATAGAGAGGTCACAAAGGCATAAACACTGTTTTCTCGGTGTCCTGATACATCTTTTCTGTGTATAGACATCTTCAGTCTCCACACAGGTCAGTCATGCTCTATGTAGAACCTTCATTTTGAAAAGAATGAGAATTACTATGTTTTAGTAAGAGATGTGTTAAGTGCAGTCTCCAGTTAATAAGTATTTAGAAAACACCCTCCATGTTTTTGTTGCATTAGGAATTAATGTTGAGTGAAAACTTTTGTATATAAAATGCTTGGCTAGTGATTGACACATAGATTGAGACATAGAGATTGAAACAGCTCGGGAGTCATTGTCTACACAGGGAAGTATGTTCAAAATAAACAAGCATATGAGCACTTGCAAAGAATAAAGACCTATTTCTTTCTTCCTGCCTAAATTTGTAAGCCTGCACTCAGTTTAGCTGTATTTAATAGACTAGAATTAGAGTTAATGAACAGTGCTGAACTCTTGCACGTAAGTCCTTCAAGGCTGCTAACACTATTCTGCAGAGACTTGTATGGTTTGGTTTGGTTGGGCCTTCTTTTTTGGCAATGCCACCTAGCCAATTCAAGTTCTTTGGAAAGGATGGTTCCTAAAAACAAAGAACAAAAGTGTTGTGCTTTACCTTGTCATTTCTTTGCTATTATTTTGATGTTGGAATTTCTGATGATGGAAGTTGTAAAGCAAGAAAATGTATGGGTTATGTGAGAACCATGTAAGAATATACAGGGAGACTAGCTTTTTTGTTCTATCTAAATGAGGTATGTGAAAATCAAGAATAGATGTTAGACTACATACTTAGCAAGAATAGCTTGGTGTAGGTGATTTCCTTGGTTGTGGTGCTCACCACCATTTTTATCTACACAGTATTTTTCTCAAAGATTAAGTATGTGCATAATGTCCTTTGTGAAATAATTAGGGGGTTGGTATATTACAAGCAAACTTGCCTCACAGCAGGAAACCTCTCCTTTAGAAATAACTTGGAGGAAATTTGATTTTTAGAGCCATATTGAGTAGCTCGTTTTTACAGAGGAAAGATTTTCTATCTGAAGGCTGTTAGTGTTTCCCAGCCATGGTGAGCATGTGAATGACTAAGGTTTTTAAAATGAGATTTGCTTTCCTTGGAAAACTCAGAAAACTTGAAACTTTCCTTGCAAAAATTGCAAACTTAAGATTTGCCGTAAAGATTAAGCTGTATAAATTGAAATGGTTGGATTTTTTTGTGAGATTTTTTTTCCATGGTTTGACTTAGTCCACTTTACCTGACTTTAGAAAATATTCAATAATTAGAAGCACCAAAAACTGGTAAAAAGTGGTTTGAAAATAATACTGATTTGAGACTCAATTTTTAGGGAACTCTTTTTCAAAACAACTAATGTAGGTCTCCAAATTCAGTTGCAGAAACTCTTTAGATGTAATATTTATATTTACACACAATGGAAAGATGGAAAGTATTGTTTCTAGCTCTGAAAAATAGTCCCTTAATTCTCAATACTATTTTGCTTCTTTTCTGTCAGATACAATGTTTATATCTAGTTTATCTGAAGTTTGCAGCATCCATAATGAAAACCTAATACCATTTCATTTTCAAGCTTACACATTCAAGATGTCAAGGATAAAGTCTGTAGTTAAAAAATGTTAGGGCAAATCTACCCTGCAACTATATCTTTGGGAGCTATCAGTTCATGTTAGGTCTCCAGCTCAAACTTTGTTTGCACACAGTCAGTAACCGCTTGTATATTTATGTTACTAAAGACTTGCCTAGACAAAGGATTTTGTGACCTTTTTCTGAGAAGCACCAGGAGCTCTGTTGTTTGCAGAAGACTTTTGAAGTTGAGCCATGGAGTCAGATCATTCCCTTTTTTTTTGCCTGAAGACTCCACTCAGGTTTAACTGAGGTATAAAGACAGCGTCATTCAAGAAATATTTGCAGTCAGTATAGAACACATATTTAAGCCTTGCAGTCTAAGACCAGGTTCCTGTCATTGCCAAAGGAACTTGCTGCTGGCATAACTAGGAGTAAACAGGAGGAAATGGGACAGAGCTATGAATTGGATTTCCCACTATAATCTCTGTGAGCTTGGTGAGAGCACGGTGCCCTTTGTGTATACCTGATTTTGCAGAGCAGCAGTAGAAGTAACTGAGAATTCAAAGAAATGAATGCTGTTATTTCCCCTTCCAGTTTTTAAGATCATCAAGATTATGTTGACCCAGCTTAACTAGTTTAAAATCCCATGTAATTATAGCATTGTCTGCTGGATCTCTTTTCAAATTAATTGCACTCAATGTTGTGGCAAACTAATTTTGGAAAATCATTAGAAGCAACAAGGTGCTCATATCTTAAACCAGTTCATTCCTGCTATACTAGGAAACCCCAAAATAAAAGATAGAAAATATGGAGACATTAGTAACAGTAGCTGAAGTGTTAATAAGACTTTAATTGAGTCACTACTTGACCAGGCAAATTATATCCCTATTCACTGTGTGCCATTTACACAACTTTTCCATGATTTCTTTCCTAAGGTAATAGGCCTAGCAGCTAGCTGGCTGCTGCTCCTGCTATGCTTCGGCAGCTGTCATTCTGACATTTTATGCTTTCTTTAGAAGAGAGAGGTTGATTGAATGTGAGAAAAGTGGAACTTTGACAGGCTGTCAGAATCCCTTGCAGTGCAAACCTACTTGCCAGCTTACTTGTTTCAGGTTTATTTCAAAGAAGGTTTCCTGCACACAAACTTCCATTACTAGCCTGAGAAGCTCTTAAATAGGTAGCTTCCATTTTGTCAAAAATCTAAATTAAATAATTTTCACTTCAAATTGGTTTAAATTTCAGAAAGACAGGTTATCTCTGAGAAAGCAAAAGCAAGTTCACTTTTCTCTGTCCATACACAAAGGCCTAGGTGGATGAATGACATACTGTTCTTTACTCCTTCATTATTTTTATTGTAATCAGTTATTTTTCCTAATATATGAACAGACTTCCGAAATTCCTAAGTCAGTTCATGAACTGGTCAGAAGTAGGTGTGTTGTAAATGATCATTCCCTTATAGGAGGTCAAGCTGGGAGGAGACACAATTGTTATTATCGGAATCAAGCTGCTATAATTAATAGCAGATAACTATTCAGACAACAATCAGACTTGCTCACTGACATAATTCATTTTCTCACAGCCATCCTGTTGGGGCAACCCCGAAAGCAAGTTCAGAAGCAGAAGTTGTACTGGTGTTCTTGGGGCTTCTGGGTAGATGTTTGGAAAGCCCATCTGAGGTCTCCTTGCTTTCTGAGATGTAAATATGTTCTCCTGTAGTCTTCATTTGGATGTAGCAGCTACTGACCTCTGGGTCTGGTCTGAGTCACGTTGCTCGTAAACAGGGCTAACATGGGCTAGTGGCCTTGGACAGGTTCAGCACACTCTTGGTGTTCTCTATTTACCATTCTTGCAGGTGCAACAGAGTTAACATTCTCCAGAGTTAAATCAGTTTTGGGAAACTTTTACATATTCTCTTCTTAGCAGGAACCTTCAATCTCTTTGATCTGGATTTTTCTAATATGAAGATCTTCATCTAAATCTATAGATACCTGTAGAAACCATTCACTCAACTGAGAGAAAAGTGGTCTTTCTAAAAGCCAAAAATGGGTAGAAGTGAAAACAGGGACTTATTTTCTGTTGTGTTTTGCTACCGTAATAAAATCCAGTCTTGAAGGCACTGTTCATCTAATTAATTTTAAAATAGTTTAGGTATATAATCTGTCACAGATCTTGCCATTGTGTGCACACTGTCCTGGTTACATTTCTATGCAAAGAAAAACTGGATTTATGTTTACATGCGTTATTTTCATTATTTTACATGTGCTTGGTTTCTTGCATGAAAATTGTTAGTAGCAGTATACAATATTTGTTTATCTGGGTTATCAGGCAGCTTTTGAGGCACATTTTATATGCAATGGCTTTGGTACTTGCATTTACCTATGTTTGCTAATTAGAAGTTCATTTGCTAGCCCACATGCAGTAATGCATTTTTACCTATGCAAATCTATTTTACAGTATATGCAATGATGAAATTTAACTTTACATTCCACTCGGGTCATATGACAGTTACTACATAGCATCTCTTCTCAATTAGGTTTGTACTGTACCTGCCAGAGTAGTCACAAAGCTGTCTGATTGTAGTGTGCACCTAGACTTTGTGTTGTCTCTGCCTGAATCCATGCTAGTAACATGGTCTCTCTCCCTCCTTATAACTTAAGGAAGTGTATTGAAATATTTATCACAGAATCACAGAATAGTCTAGGTTGGAAGAGACCTCCAAGATCACTGAGTCCAACCTCTGACCTAACACTAACAAGTCCTCCACTAAACCATATCCCTAAGCTCTACATCTAAACGTCTTTTGAAGACTTCCAGGGATGGTGACTCAACCACTTCCCTGGGCAGCCCCTTCCAATGCCTAACAACCCTTTCAGTAAAGAAGATCTTCCTGATATCCAACCTAAACCTCCCCTGGCACAACTTTAGCCCATTCCCCCTCATCCTGTCACCAGGCACGTAGGAAAATAGACTGACCCCCACCTTGCTACAGCCTCCTTTAAGGTATCTGTGGAGTGCGATAAGGTTGCCCCTGAGCCTCCTCTTCTCCAGGCTGAACAATCCCAACTCCCTCAGCCACTCCTCGTAAGACTTGTTCTCCAGACCCCTCACCAGCCTTGTTGCCCTTCTCTGGACTCACTCGAGCACCTCCATGTCCTTCTTGTAGCGAGGGGCCCAAAACTGAACACAGTACTTGAGGTGCAGCCAGTAGGTAAACAACAGCAGAAAAGTAGATAATACTGTTCTAAAATGCTATATAAGAAAATGCTTGTGCATCTTAATGGACTTTGAGTTAAAAAGGACATAATTTGTCTAGGAGATACAAAGAGCATACAGGTGAAATTAAAAAAAGAACATGCTGACCCATATGACATCATAATGCATTTGCATAAGAATAGATGTTTGGCTTACTGTAATTAGTAAAACCTTGTTTTCTTTCCTCTCCGTGTCTTGTAAAACACCCAGTGTCTACTAGTTGGTTTCAACCTATGTTGGACCCAAGCTGCTTTTCTGTCATTATAGCTTTGAAATTGTTTGGGGAAGAGAGTATGAATGTAATTACTTATTACAGAAGTTGCATAGAGGAAAGTGGAAGAAACCCAACTGTGGCAAACAGAACATTTGATAATGTGATATAAATTCCTACCCATCCCCTGATAGGCAGTTCATAAAATGCCTATAGCAAATTCAGTGCCACTCTAATCCTAAACTTGCTAACAGTGCCCAAGAGTTAGTGAAGAAGTTGGCCTTTATTGCAATCAATAGGTGTCATTGACTCAGATAATAGCAGTGATCCTAATGGCAATAAGAAATTAAGAAAAATTAAAGAAAAAAAAAAATACAGTGAAGCACTGTAAGTGAATCTATTTGCTGTGCCATAGCATTTTATTTTTTTAAGAAAATATAAAAAAGCACTTTCATCTGAGTTGAGGGAGAAAAATATTAATTCAGGCAAGGTCCTGAAGGTATTTCATTTTCCTGTTGAGGACTGGAGAACTTGCAGAGACCCTTATAGCTATTAGGGTCAAGTTAATGTAATCTGTGACCAGTTTCCCATAAGAGTGATAGAAGAAATCATCAGAATTCTATTTTCTTGTCTTAGATAAATTTTTTGTATCCTTCTAAAAAATATTTTTTCCCCTTGTGTATCCAAGGTATCCAAATTATTCCTCACCAAAACACACAAACTTCCAAAAATTAGATAATTTTGTACAGCACTGCCAGATAGTTAGTCAAACAGGTAAGGTACAGCAATGAAAAATATTTCTCTAGACAATTAAGAATACTTTCTGAAAGTTGTCTACTTTGTCTTAATGTTTATTTATCCACATTATTTTCTACTGTATGTAATAAATAGTGACAATTTAACACACTTGGACTACTCAATATATGATTAGCCACTTAATCACTGGAAGCCCAAAGATGACTTAAAAGCATACTTTTTTTTTTTTTTTTTTTTTTTTTTTTTTGCATCCAGCCATTAACAGGAAAAAAATAGAAAGTTATAAAGTTTAGTACATAAAGTTGTACCAATTTTGTGAGTTCATTGCTTCAAGGGGACTGCTCAGGAGTTAAAGTTTCATGGTAGGAATTTTATTGTCAGGATATTTGAGAATTTTGATTTAATACAGAGTTGATAGAGCTTGCTGAAAACAGTGAGAGCTAAATTCTAAGAATTATGCAAGTTATCTTTAAAAGCAGAATATGACATTGGGAAGTAAGCTGCAAGTCATCACAAAAATTCAGGACCAACTTCTCCCTCTGAAAGCAGGGAGTTGATGGATTGTTATTGATTATTGTTCATAAAAAAATCAGTTTTGGCATTTGTAGTATTTAATATGGTGCTTTAGTCCAGTTCAAGTTAAATTTTGGTATTACAGATATAGTAAGTTAGAAAAACATTAAAGATTGAATTAATCCCTTTCATTTTTCCATGTGAAAAAAAATCCTATTCTAAGATTTTTATATGCTCAAGGGACATATAAAAATTCATTTCTAGAAATAGATTTCCATAGAACTTTTTCTCATTTCTTTGACTACTCTTTTATCATTTCTACAATACATATTTTAGACTTGGTCATGTAAAGACCAGATATACGTTTTAAGATACTGTGTAGTCTGCAAGATCTGCATGTGAAGCTATCTGTATGCAAACAGAAAACCATGCAGAAGTCAGTATAGCATATTAAGGACAACATAAGGGATGTGAGAATTTATACAGAGTTTGTTTGAATGCTAATAAAATCATGGAATCGCTTTGTTTTCTGACTTCTGGGACTTGCCGCATAGGAAATATTCACTTGAACACAAAGAAGTACCTTGTGCACATGTTTTTATGCCGGCTTAAACCATTGACATTTGAGTAAAGAGTAGAGATGTCCTCAATGGCAAAGAAAAGTGAGTTTTCAATGCACATGCTGCATACTTGTCCCCCCGTCTTTAAATTCGATGATGTTACTATTTTTTTATTGTTGTTGTTTATTTTGCAGACTTTTCCATTTACCTAACGTGTAAAATCATTGTGGTTCAGGCTGAAAAATGTGTGCATGCACACAGGTATGCATGTGTGTATATTTGTGGGTGTGATAGTCTTCTGGGAGCCAAGTTAATTGAAAGCTAGATTAGGCAGTTGTACAATGAATTGAGATTTGTATATTTAGTTATATACTTAAATATATGTCTGTATGTGTAGAAATGTATATATACATCCCACTCATACATATATTTACAATTATATATGCATAGATGAGAAATATTTATATACGTATCTGTGTCCACATAAATATGCACATGTGCATTCATGACTTCTTCCTGAAGTCACACACAGTATTCATACCTTTACCAGATTCTTCCTCTCTGGCACTTTCTAAATTAAATGTGTTTAGGTAAGGAGGAGGATGATCCTGCCAGACAGAATTTTGAAGTTGAAATGGGAAAGAGCTAATTTTCTTCACAGTAGTAGGCACAACTGAGGACCTATCAATGTAGTACAGGAGAGGCAGACAAGGCAGAAACAAGCTTTCATGTGAAATTGAAGTTGTCTAAGAATATCACTGTTGAAATCTTTAACATACTTCTCCTATACAGAAATTAGGAAAAATGACAATCCTATCTTTTTCCTTTCCATTTCAGTGACAAAATAAATAAATAAATAAATAAATTGACTTTGCTACAAGTCAGTCATCTGACTTCTGGAACCAAGAATGCTGTTTGTCATGTTGGCCCACCACCCTGTGGTGTGACAACAAACATAAAATCTCCCAGAGAGGATGCCAGTAATCATGGTGGGATACTGTTCCTCTTTCCCTGGCAAGGGCTAGCCTCTAAGAGGTAAGGCCGTTATTTCTCATTAGTGCAGAAAATGCTCTGTAGAGCATGCAAGTTGAAAAGGCCAGGAGAACATTCTAGGAAGTCAACACACAGAGCCCAGAGGCAGGTTCATGTCAGCTGCTGGTGCAGTATACTTGGTGCTCCACTGAGATCTGCCAGGAATTGAATTAGTACCTTTGAAGAGGAATTGTGATGTGCACTATCCATTTTTGACATTCAAACATCACAAGGAGCTGGGAGACCCCTTTTTAAGTGTGGTAAATGTGAAACAGTAGGTTCCAGCCGAATTTATATTTTGTGCTAATGAAGAAGTTGCCTTCCTTCTGCAGTTGAAGAAAATAAATTAGAAAGAAAAGAGATTAAAATGTTCCTGTTTGGCAACAATGTAAAAATATTTGTATACTTCACTTATACACACCTATAAACATCTCTCTGATAATTTCTGTACATTTGGAAATGGAGATTAATTTAGAAGTATATAAGGAACACATTTTTATAACATTTCTTATGGAAAAAATCCTTCTGTTGATGATTGTAAGCGCATTAATCCTCTTCCACATATTTCATTTGCTCAACGCAAATAAAGAACTGGCTGAATTCTAAGGCTGTTTCAGATTTGACAGCATTCCACTGAGTAGAGGGAAACAAGCAGCAAACTCAAGGAAGCACACTTGTCATCCCTCCCATCACAGGAAAAATTGTACGCTAAACTTATTCTCTTTTCCTTGCAGTCAATTTTCACATTCTGTGCAGAACTCTCACACAGGCTCAGTATTTCAATTTTCTCCAAGCATATTTCATGCTGTTGTAATTCAAATTAACTGCATTTTTTTAATACCAAATAATTATTGGTTTTGTTAATTAATTTTGGCATTTTTACTTCTACGTCTATCTTTCAATCTTTCTTGAATATTTTACTTTGCAACTGATATAGTTCTACATTATATATATGTAAGACAACACACACCTTTTAAATTATTATTATTATTTTGATTTTCTTCCGTGCTTTGAAGATTTCATTTAAAGGATACAACCTTAAATTTCTTTTTACTTCCTTTTCTTTCCTCATTAATGATTACTAAGGAGTAATGGTTCTTCTTAGAGCTGTTACAGGAATTATTAATATAAAGATTTGAATGATGATTTATGTGAACAGTACTTTGACACTACTATTCATTCTCCTTGTTCAAGTTATTGTTCATGCTGGTAGAATACTTCTGACCCGTATTCTCAGGAAACCTCCGCAACAATTTTACTGGAAATCTTGTTTCTTCGTAGAGGTAGTATTTTGCAAATATGGAAGTGTCACCTAGAACAAAGAAACTGGCACATTAATCTCCTGGGTCATGCAGCTTCAGCCCAACCAGGCAGTGATTTATTGGAATCCCATTTTTTATGATTCATCGGAAGGCTTGACAGGAGCTGCTCAGCTGTGGGTGTTATAGTCTTCTTTCCTATCATATTGGCGCTGGCTTTGAGTTAAGTATGTAGATTTCTTTGATGCTAAATGAACAGAATACTCAGGAGTGAGAGGTTCAGAATTCTTTTAATCAGCAAAATAATACCATAGGTTCTATCTAATTTTTAATGCTTTATATGCAGTTTATTTCCCCATTGTTTACTAGTACACAAAATGAACAACAGAATTAATTTATTTCAACAGAAACATTTCTTTTAAAGAGCACATTTCTATTCTTTCCACCACCCTCTAGCACCTGGTTGTTTTCTTTTGAGTCCTGAAAGCCAAGAAGTTAATGCTTAGAAAGCCAAGAAGTGGCACAAGTACAAGAATTAACCTCACATGTTGTCTTTCCCAAGGAGGCTAAATGATCATTTGTCAAGTTTTCTTAGCAAGAGGGAAAATAATAATAATAATAATAATAATAATAAAAGTTACTGTTCAGCAGAGAGGAGAAAGTGCTGTGTTGCAAATGTTTTGAGTAAACAAATGACAAGTAAACATATGGCTTTATGGATGCTGTCTTCCTGTTCCCTACCTTGGGTTTTGTTAGGTGAGAGGAAAGTATAGCAAAAAGTAATTTATTCTCTGAGATGAGTCAAGTCTTAACTAATGAAAACTCCTAGTACAGCATATTTGTAAGCAAGATATTGGTAAGGCTCGAAAGACCCTTGTTACCTTCAACCTTTCCCTATGAAAAATATACACAATTGATCACACTGGATACTCATCTTCTTTTCATGCTAAATAATAGTAAATTAAATGCAATTTAGAATTCTAAATAAACTAAATAAAGTGTAGAAGAAGAAATAGGTTATCTTATGTTAGAATATTTTATTTTGTCATTGTGGCAATGTAATTTAATTTAAAAGTTAGGGTCAGTGACTTTTGTATTGTTAAGTGGTCTTTAATTTAAAAGAAATGAAACTTACTTTTTCTTAACAAGGTTGATTCAGATTGTATCAATTGCCATGAAAAGCTACATGCAATTGCTCATTTTTGCTATACATGGTTCAGGTGATTGATTTGAAGCAAATGGAAAATTAAGTCTAGAAAAGTAAAGTGCTTCCTTAAAATGTCTTGTAAATGACTTGTGTGTCCTGAGCTAGTACGGTATGTTTTATACTTTGCAACATGATTTGATCTCCAGTAACTGGGCATGAAAAATGCATTTGGACAGCCACAGTTCTGTACTGGGGCAGAGGCTTGCAAAGCATATTTAGTTCTGTTCTTCTACTTCAAGTTTTTTCTACTTCTTTCATTGATAAACTCTCTGTCCTCTGGTGAAATATGGAGGACACGGCACTCTCTGTGTGATTCTCTGCTAGTGTGTGAGAAATAGAGACCCTCTGGAAATGTTATCTGACTTTTTCTTTTGATACAAGTGTGATTCTGCACACTTGTATCAGCTGCAGGACTGAACTGGGAACATAAGTGGTGCCTGTTGAGATGGGGCAGAGAACTGGAGTTGTCAGAAGATGGAGAGCAGCTATGGCCTCCCCAGGAGTCCTGCAGTCTGCACTTTCTCTACTAAAGAGCAGGATCCCATGACATGACCAATATGCTTCCAAACAGAGGAATGGGAGAAACTCACCTTTTTCATCGATGTCTGTCCTAGCTTATCTTGCTTACTTTTGACAAATGTGCAAATTGTGTGAGAAAGAATGAAAAATACATAGAGTGAACTTGGCATAAATAGAAAATGGGGGGAAAGGATTGGATGGTTGTAGCATCTTTGAAAAAATAAATGAAAGAGAAAAATTTGAAAACAAAACAAAACAAAACAAAACAAAAATGTATTTTAACTTTTTAGCAGAGATAGTAGCAGATTACAAGGGAAAGGCTGTTGGAATTAGGATGGACAAGAAGTGATTTTTCAGGTGTATTTTCTAACAGCCATTTGCTTAGATAATTTCTGTCATTTTTAAGCTGCCCATAATGGTAATGCTCTTTAATTGTTTACATTCCCTGCTTTTGAGCTAGATTACTTCACAAACTCCCGTGACAATGAGTCCATAGTTCAGTTACACGGTGATATGGAGCTTCCTTGGTTTAGCCTCCTCCAGCCTCAGCCCTTCCCCATATGAGCCCTTTTTCCTGTATCATAAGAAACAATAACAGATCTTCTCTGCTCACCTTTTTTGGTTACGTGCTTTCATACCTACCCCACCCCCTCTTCCTCAGTCATCCCCTCTCCAAACTGAGTCGTCTGTTTTGTCTTTCTTTATATGAGGTGGTTTTTACATTTTTTACATTTTTGTATTAATCAATGCTGAATTTCATTGTCCATTTTATCACTTGCATGATAGAAAAAAATCTCCCTTTCAGAGATTTCTAATAAATATGTGGCACAACTTCTAACAGTCGTGATTTTTATATTTTTCAATGAACATACTCATTTTATTCTTCTAGTTCTTACCAATTTACCTGAAATGTAAGTCAACCCTAACAGTCTGTAATTAACCAAGTACTTTCCAGAGCTGTTTTAGAAATGAATGTCATATTTGTCACCTTTCATTTCTCCAATACTTAGGCAAATTTATATGATAGGTAAGTAGCAGTGTGAAAAAAGCAGAAGTGTTTCAGTAGCTCTTTCAAACCCACATGTTGTTCGGGGTAGCAAAACAAGGATCAGCAGCCGCACCTCGTTTAGATCTGTAGAAGCATCAGGGAGACAGACCCCTGGCCCTGTTGACAGCAGTGGAAGATTAAATAACAGTTCAAAAGGCTCATCTAGTCCATCTTTGGTATCTCAGCAATGCCAAAGCAAATGCCAAGTCAGAGTGTACAAACAAGGAAAGCATATGAATTTGCTTCTCTTACCTTGCCATTCATGGCTCAGTAATTCAGAATGTTCAGAGTTCAAATCAGTTTTTTACCTACATAATGATCCGTAACAGCTTTCTGTGTCATATAACAGTGCAATCTTCTCTTGAACCAATGCAAACTTTAAGGCTTCATGATATCTTTGATGAAGAAGCTCCTTAGTTTTAACTCTATGCTTCACAAAGAACACCACTTTTTGTCTTATACTTGGCACAGACAACTTCCATTTGATCCCTCCTAGAGCTGGTACTAGGAGAAGCAGTGTGTATGGTTTATCCCTAGCCATTGTCCCAGTGACAGGCATGATTTTATAGACCTTTATTATATCCTTCCTTACACAGACAGACAGAGCTTGCTCACATAGTTTTTACTTTTACAGAAGCTGCTCCATAACTTCTGATCCTACCCTGGTGATTGTCAGTGTAAATCTAGATTGGGAAGTGGCAGCTGTGTGTGGGGAAATAAGAATATATTTCTCTATTATTTTCTTTAACGGATTTACAAGAGAGATTTGTATATTCCTGGTCAATTGAGTAGGAGTAGAAATGTTTGAGTTCCAGCTCTTACCATGTGATTTACTTCTTCAGAAATTTATTTGCATAAGTGTAATAATATTTTTATAATATTGCTTTAATATTATGATGATGATAATAGCATGGCTATAATGATGATGTGGCTATAATAATAGTGAATGTAAATACATTGTGCGGCGTATTATGTTAATGCTTGTTAAGTCCACAGAAGGTCTGAAATGGAGGACATGAGATTTACAAAGGGCTTTTTTTTTTTTTTTTTTTTTTTTTAATTCTTGTTGTTATGGTATAAAAACGGGATAGCCACTGTGTATGTATGTGAGGCAGGGAACAGCATTTTAACAGCACTTATTATGTTCACTGTATAGAAATTCTTGCATTCAAAGAGTATATATATAGTTAACCTTTAAAATACATATTTCCTGGGGTAGTTCATAAGTGAATATAAATATTATGTTTTTATATTGGTCCCTCGTTTGTTACATTGCGAAATTCTGACATCCCTCAACAAAACTCCTAATTTCTATTTAAAAGCTGCCCAATAAACATAGTTCTGTTTCAGATTTGTTCAGGGGAAATAGGCATCTGCACCTCACTGAATCAGAACTTCATTCACCACTTCATAAATGACAAATTCAATGAGAATAATTCAGTGAAATGTTTTAGCATGACCACAGTAGTGATACTTAGAAATACTAGCTTTATTAATTAACCCACGACAATCCTGAGCCCTTTTTCCTCATCTCAGAAGGAAACAGCACATTGTTTTCATAAATTGTGTTAAGCAAATAAATCAGAACTGATAAATAGATAGCAACTCCTGGTGTCAGCTACTGTTTGAATAGATCAAAAACCCCACCTTTTGCAATATGTTACTTTCTGAGGATGTTACAAAAATACAGGTGTCACTGCCTGAGTTCAGATTAGGAAATTTAACCTGTCGAGTACCTGATTTAAAAAACAAACAAACAAACAAAAACAAAACAAAACAAAACAAAACAAAAACAAAAAAAAAACAAACAAACAAACAAAAAAAAAACAGCACTCTTCCTTTGTCCTACAACCTGCATTTCCATGTGGCTTTATATTATTTTCTCAATCAATAAAACTTGAGAGCAGTGCTTACTTGTTGAGATCTAAGGTTAAGTTCCACACACCTTTTCCAAACAGAATTCTACAAAAGGCTCCCTGATGACAGCTATTGATTAAGGCTGCAGTGCTCTTCTCTGTTACAAGACATTGAGGCAAGAACTGTGTTAACTACCTAGAAGTGCTGTAAGGGAGTTATCCTGAGAGGAAGGGCAACACCTGGAAATGGTGAACCCACAAGAAAAGAGAGTGAGGTAGATAACTTGTCTCTTATTAGGAGCAATACGGAAAGATATAGAGTTGAAATAGTTGTTGGATATGATTCTTGTGCAAGTAGTCACTCTAGCAGGAACAGCAGATGATGGAGTAATAGTAGCAAAGCAGTAATGGAGCAGATCTAGTTCTGTGTGGATGGATGGCACAAGTCAGCTTAGCTGTGTGTGCTGTACGATACTGGAGCAGGTTGCTCCTTTTTGCTTAGGTCATCTAATGGGATCATACTGTAAACTCAATTCACGTTATCCATGCCATTCTACCAATGCTGCTAGAGGAATGTCCTTGAAGTTGCTTGATATGATTTCTTGCCTGGACCCTTAACCATGTGTTGTGGTTTAACCTGGCTGGCAGCTAAACACCACACAGCCGCTCTCTGGGATGGTGGAGAGAAACGGGAAAGTGAAGCCTGTGAGCTGAGATAAAGACAGTTTATTAAGATAGAAAATAATAATAATAATAATAATAATAATAATAGTATGTACGGAACAAGTGATGCACAATGCAATCAATTTCTCACCACCCGCTGACTGATGCCCAGCCCAACCCCGAGCAGCCGGCCCCCCCACCCTGGCTAGCCACCCCTATACATTGTTTAGCATGCCATCAGATGGCATGGAATACCCCTTCAGTCTGTTTGGGTCAGCTGTCCTGGGTCTGTCCCCTCCCAGCTCCTGCTGCAGCCCCAGCTTGCCCAGGACAGAGCGAGGAGCTGAAAAGTCATTGGCTTAGTGTAAGCACTGCTCTGCAGCAATTAAAACATCAGCATGTTATCAGCACTCTTCTCATCTTAATCCAAAACATAGCACCCTACCAGCTACTAGGAGGAAAATTAACTCTGTCCTAACTGAAACCACGACACCGCATCTAGCTTGTCTGATCAAAGAGCTCAATGCACAGGCCTGAGAATGCCAGTCATTAATGTAACAGACAGCCAAGATGAGATGTGAAGACTTAAAGGGAGTGGAACTAAATCACCCATAGACTTTCCATTAAATCCTTTTAATTCATAGTTTGCCGTCCTCTGTCCAGCACAGACATTCTTCCAATTATTATTGACTGCATTTTAGGGTCCTTCCTTGCAGGATCTTCTGGGTCTCAGCTGCTGTATTTTTTCAAATCAAGCCATGGCTATTTTCTTCCTTGATTGAACTGGTTTAACAGGCAGGCTGCTTTCTTAGAAGGCACCTTCTGTATGTGCTTCTTTGCAGCTTTTCTCTCTTAGAGGTTTTTTCCATATTTTCTTGAAAAAACTTGCTGATCTTTTCCATTTCTCCACCTCCTATCAGGAGGGCCCTTTCTCTTGACTTCAGGACATTTCTTTATGACCAACTCACAGAGCATCTTTGGCTTTTCTGTTTTACTTTACAGTGTCACCAAATATATATAAATATATATATTATTTTGTGCATTTTTCCCAAAGAGACATGAGAAAACATACACTATGAAGCTCAGGAATTGGTGGTTCTTCCATAACCATCTCTGCCTCTGCTGTCATGCCCAGAGGGCAAAGAACTGACCTCTGCCTTTTTATGTTTGTTTTTCTACCTTTTTAGAATCTTCCAAAAGGTGTACATTCCAATGAAGAGCATCTCACATGCTAGCTAAAAAGACTGGGTTCAGTTTCTGTAGGCTGGTGAGTGAATAATTGTGAGCAAGTATACGCACCAATACAAACCAGTCAAACCAGCATGCTCCTATTACATATCACATTTTACTTTGTGTTTTTTTTTTTTTTTTTTCCTGTATGTAATGACTGTCCTGGCAGCACTACAAAATACACTGTGCATGTATCTATGCAAAGCACATGAATGGCCTCAATATCACTTTTCTCACAAGGATTTTTAAAAATATTTTGCATAGTGAATCTCCTCTAACTTTACAATAGCATCAGCAATTTGCTATAAAGATACTTCAGAGAAGGGAACTTAGATTGTTAATACTAGTGTATAACCTGCCATCTGGACACACTTAACACATGGTGAGATGTAAGGATTCAACCATTTGTGGAATTTGATCCCAGAGCTCACTTTCAATCAGGTAATGTCATGTCTAGACAGGCACAGCTGTTGTATGTACATCATATAGTTTGTTGAATTTATGGCCTGATTGTGCTAGGATAATTCTGTATCGGGATTAGTGCAAAACCACAGTGCTCTTCTAGGTGGATTGGTGACATCTGAGTTCAAAGGAGCATGATACATGCCAGTGTCCCCAGTGCATGGAAGCATATATAACAGCTTCATGAAAATAGTATAATCCCCTTGACTTAGATCATTGTCAAAGGAAGACAATGGAAAATTAATATTACCTATCACCTACCCTTTGTTTGGGTTGTTCTAAAGAACCCTCAGTTACATCTTCAGAGTTCTCCACAAAATAAATAGCAATTCTGGTGGTGATTCTTCAGGTATGTTGCGATCAGCTGTTGACATTTCTTACACCTTCTGCTTACATTGTGCCTTTCTGCCCAGGCAGCATACACTTTTCCTTCACCAGCTTTAGCATATATGGTCCTTAACATGTTAGTGAAATCTTATCTAATGTAGACACTTCAAAGGGTATAATAGTGGTAGACTGCTGTGAAATATATATATATATATGTATGTATGTATGTTCTGATGTCTATTTTACTGGAACAGTTTCTTCTGTTTAAATGAACATTTATGTTTATGGAAGCAACCATACTTACCATACTCAAATTTCTTAACAAATTCAACATGTGTTGTGAAAATATCTTTGAGTGGTTCTTCTTCTTATTCAGAAACATCCAGATTTTTTTTTTCTTTTTTTTTTTTTTTTTCTTTTACATAAAACTGTAACTCTTCTCTACGTATTGTCTTGACAGATCCAAGTTCTTAGAATGCCCATGCAGTAAGCAAATACAGCCGTGGAAATACTAACTGACTTTGCCAGGCACCTTCACTGATCAGTGCATAGCATCCTTTTGTGATATTTAAGCATATGTCAGCAGTGAGCGGAACAATGTATTGGTTACTATAGCATCTCTCATATTAACTGTATCCTGACTCTTCCTGCTGAGCCTACGTTTTAAATATGAACACCATTACATTCCATTCATATTTTACATATGCATGTGTGTATTGGCATTGCACAATTGAAGAGTATGTTTTGAAAACTCTCTCTGAACACAAACTTCCAGATGCAGAATTAGGATTTTATATAGTGGGGCTGTGGTGTGAAAGCTGTATTTGTGTTGCTGTGGTATAGAAAAAAAGAGAGCAAGGGCACTATCTCTGAAGTTTGAAAAGAGACAGTAAAAGGGGCTGTAAAAGGTCAGTGAAGGTAAACCAGACAGTTTTTCTTCTCCATTGGCAGATGGCACTAAAAACATTTCAGTCAGTTATGTCCATGCGTCAACATGGTTTTGTTCTAAGAGAGTGGTAATCCTCCAGAGCCTACCATCTGTTCCTTTCACTAACATATGCACCATGAGGTAGGTATGGGCATTTTTAGAGAAAGATGATGGCATCCATTTCCGGAACAGGGATGCTGTTCACCACAACTGGGGATATTGAAATGTGCTAAAAATTCAATGCTCACCATGTCACAGATAGCATCTCTGTTATGCATCCTGGAGCTGAGGAAGGAGAGCTGTCTATTGCTTGGCCATTTCATTGATCCCCAAAGGCTGGATGTTGCCTAGAATATGCCACTCAAAAGATGGCATTTAAAGTGTAAATTTAACATTTGTCAAAAATTGCAGTCTATATGTGATATCTTTCTTTGGAATAAGTTACTTCTACAAATTTTTTACCTAATGCTAAAATATCCTCAGTTACCTCTAAAAATGTCAAGCGTATCTTCCTTTTTATTTCTGAAGCTGTAAGAAGACCTAAGGACAGCCTCATGCATTTCTGCGCAATAGTAGTATTGAACCTTCCTTATTTCTCTGGTGAAGACAACAGAACTTTTTCTTGAAACATAACTTTTATTGCTTTTGGTCTGTAAACTAGGAGAGTTTTGTACTTAAAATATCAAGACCTATATGAGCTCAATAGCAACTGGAACATGATTTTGAAAACTGAAATGGCTAAGTAAATTTCAAATGTTATTTGGAGTGAAGCTGACTGGTCTGCAGTCAGACACCAGGAAAAAACTTCTCTCAAACTCCTGAAAAAATGGTATATTTGTCCTTTTTTATACTTGTCTCAGATTATATTGCTAGTCATGCTGTCTTGCCCCCCAGGATATTAAATAATAACAGTCTTCAGGCAGCAAAGAGAAGAACTAATTGTTGTTCTCCTTCTATTTTACTACTGCTGCTATAATTGGAAGCTATCTCCTTATAATTGCATCTGTAGTGAATAGTAATTATAATTCTTATAATTAGTTTTATATATATATATATATATTTTTTTTCCCAGATAAAATAATATTTAATACGATATCTTGTCTGACTTGAGAACACAAAGAAATGCACAAGTCAGTATATTAACATTGTTTTTTTGGTGTTCTTATATACAAAACCTGATTCTCTGTAGCTAACACTTAACTTGTCGCCTGATCAATAAAATGGAGTAAGGTAACAGCTGGAGAATATGAACTATGAATTGGAGAGCAGAGTTTTATTTTAATCCTTCATTAGTCTGTACATAGAGTGCTGAACATAGAATTTAAGTGCTATGACTAAGTATAGCTTTGAAATTAATTTAGGTCACACTGAGTCATTTAAAAGATCCAGGAAAGCAAGGTTGCCCGCTTGTAGTCATATCAAACAGTTACACTATTTAAATCAGTTTCGTTGCGTCATCAGTTTGGCATTGTGAAGAAAAAGATCAAATATTTTATCAACACATTTCATCTGTACAGTGGAAAATGGTGAAGAGATTCCTTAGCTTAGTATAGAGTGAAAGTGTTTTATCCCAGATAAGAGTGAAAGCTCATCTCATCTCTTTTCTAACAGTTCAGTGTTGTTACCAAACAATGTTAATTTCATTAGTAAAATGAGATTATTCTAGGATTATAGTGCACAACATGAGATAGACCAAAAAAAAAAAAAAAAAAAAAAAAAAAAAAGATTTCAAAATGACTGTAAACTTTTATTGGAGACAATACATTTGTAACCAAGAGGCTCTTACGTGTGCTTTCATGAGCTGAGAAAATGCTGATAGCTTTAGCAAATAACAAAGCAAAGTTGGAGTAATTTTTTTTTAAACTTAACTTAGGCTGCAGATATTCATTAAATAATTTATTACTGTATGCTAGTATATTACAAGTATATATTTTTAACATTCATTTGTAGCTCCAAACAATAGCATAAAGATAAGCTTGCAGCACCCAGTTGAGTGGAAGCTGGTTATTTTTTAAATCATCCTTCTGACCTAATTTTTAAACTAGACAGCAGGAGTACCTGTAGCTGAAAATACATGGTGAAAGCATCTGCAATACACAATAAACTCCATAGGCACATCAGTATAGATTGTGACTGATAATAGTGACAGAATCTAGAATGTAGTCCCACTGCACTTTCTGCTATATTGTTGCTCAGATTGCAGCTAGTATGTGTGGCTTTTATCCTTTTTCTCTCCAACAGTTTGACTTTCAGATGTTCCAGAAATCTTCTCTTATTTTTCAGCTCAGACCCAGGACTGTACACAGAGCATTTCTTAAGACCTTGAAAAATCTAATTTCCTCAGACACATACCTTTTGGTATGATTAATATAATCAAAACCTTCTTTTATTGGTATGGTGCAATAAAGGTATATATAACATGTGTTCGACATTTTCATAACAAAACACAGACCACGTGTAGAAAATTGCATTATAAATCAACTTACCTATATACTTTTTTTCCCCCTTGGATAAACAAAAGCAATTGTCACATGCAAAACTTTCATGGAGAGGAAGCTACTTTGGCATTCTGTCCACAAAACAAAAAAATATATGAAGGTACAAAACTTCATTTGTCTTACTTCCATTTTTGAAATGGTGTAATTTAACCTACATGTGAAAACTCTAGCTATATATTTCCAAAGCTCTATTTATGGTATCTATAGATGTATAGATAACTTTCCACTTCTAGGAAGAAATTTAACATGCCAAGATGTAGTCAGAGTTTTTAACAGTGAGTTATAAAACTCTAAGGAACAGGGTTTTATAATGTAAATGCCAATGCAAGCTTAACTAAAGCAGTACAAAAGACAAGGATGCAATATAGTTAAGAAGTCCAGAATATCATGATTTTTAGCTTTACAGATTTAACAGCATAAACTGTAGGTTTTTTGTTTGTTTGTTTGTTTTTTTTTTGTTTGTTTGTTTTTTAAGAGATGTATTAGAAAGAAAGTGTTTTATAAAGCTGCAGCAGAAGCCAAAACAGCAGAGAAATGTTTGAAGATGTGTATTTGGTTTGGTTTGGTTTACAGGGATTACTTAGGCTATATGAAAATGCATGAAGGTCATAATGACATTCTAAAACTGATGTGTGCTATTTTTATTCCCTTTATACGCTGAACATTAAACGTACTATTGAATTAAAAAATAGTTGTATTCAGCTTTTAGTACAGAACAAACTTCTAAGGAGATATATTATTCAGAGTCTAAATTCATACCTTTTTGAGTTAAATAACATTTTCAACTTAGATGAAATTTAACTAGAATTAAAAACAGATAGCTACTCCACGTAATTGTAATTTTTGTAAAAAATAATAATAATAATAGGGGAGCTGTGGCCACAGTTCTGTTGTTGTTGTTTGTTTTTGTTCTAATTTTGAAGAGTCCTTTTTTTCTCTCAATAATGACTGAAATTTGTTTTAGGCACATAGAGATTACAAATTCATAAATATATCATAAACAGCTACTTCATTATAGCTTTCAGTAAGTATCTGTTTTTTAGTAGTCAGGCATCTTGTCAAAGGAGCTCCAGGATAATGTGAGTTGTATATTTAATATCACCAAAATTTGAAAACAATCAGAGTTTTAGCAAAAAAAAAATAAAATAATAATAATAAAAAAGATGTGTTCTTTTTATTTTTTGCATTGACATTTTTGTCTCCTTCCCTATTTTTCAACTGCAAACTGAGGAGAGAAAAAGGAAATTGAGATTAATCAAATTCAAACTCAGAACTGTGGGCAACAGAGAAAATACACTACTTTGTATATGCAAGGTACTTTAAAGACTAGGACCTGTTTCATAAACCCTTTTGTCATGCTTTAATTTATGCTTACATGTTCTTCTGACTTTATTTTTCCAGTTATTTTATATTAATAGAGTCCTTGTCACTTTTTTTTTTAAGTGATTGCCAGATATTAATAGATTAAGTTTGTTCTAATTCTTTAATCCTTGTTCTTTAAATAAGTGGAAGTCAGGGTTTACAACTCTTGCTCACCAGATGGCCTTTGTATTATACGCCTTTGATCATCACAGACCAGTAGTCCTTGACGTCTTAGTTATAGCAGTCTCATAAGAGCCTGAACACATATGCACAACTTTGCAGATATTAGTAATTATACTTAATTTCAAATATTACAGTGGTACCTACTTGCTTCTGAAAATCAAAATAAATATAAATATTTTGCACTGCTTTGTAATGTGAGAGAACTTGATCCATATCATCTAGAGCTGTGCTTGTGGATCAAGAGCAATATTTAGGTCCAAGTATCATTTATATCATGTTAACAAGAGTTAGAGGTCACACCGTTGCTGTTCATGGCGTTCAGTATGTTTGCATTTTAGACAAAGTAAAGATAAACACAGAAAATATTTTCTTAACTTGGGGAAAAAAAAAAAAAAGAAAAGAAAAGAAAAGTATGAAGTAAGTCAAAAACTGAAATAGCTGAAAATCAAAATGAACTTAGTAAGAAGGATCATATTGCTTATGTTGTTTGGCTCAACACTATTAAGATAGTTTCAGTGTTTTTCCCAGCAATTAGATGACTTTGCTAAAATACATTCCAAAATATTTATGTGAAAGAAGCACACATAACATGGAATATATTTATTAACTGTCTTTTTACTTCAAAGCTTTTTATTTTTATATAATGTTATCAGTAGATGTTTTACAAAAAGCCCTGAGTTTGGGTCTCCTGAGCAGATTGAGTACATACATCTTCAGTAAGCTGGCAGATGGCACCAAGTTGGGCAGGAGCATTTATCTATTGAGGGTAGGAAGGCTCTGCAGAGGGAGCTAGACAGCTGGGATTGATGTGCTGTGTCCAATCGCATGATACTCAACAAGGCTAAATGCTGGGTGCTGCACTTGGGTTATAACAACCCCATGCAGTGAGATAGGCTTGAGGAAGAGTGACTAGAAAGTTGCCTGGCAGAAGAGGACCTGGGGGTGTTGGCTGACAGCCGGCTGAGCCAGCCGTGTGCCCAGGTGAATGGCAACAGCATCCTGGCTTGTATCAAGTAGTGTGGCCTGCAGGCCTAGGGAATTGCTTGTCCCCCTATGCTTGCTCTGGTGAGCCCACACCTCAAGTACTGTGTGGGGCTTTGGGCCCCTCACGACAAGAGGGTTCAGAGAAGAGCAATGAGGCTGGTGCAGGGACTAGAAAACAAGGCCTGTGAGGATCAGCTGAGGGAGCTGGGACTGTTCAGTCTGGAGAAGAGGAGGCTGAGGGGAGACTTCATCGCTCCCTACAACTGCCTGACAGGAGGCTGCAGAGAGGTACATGGGCCTCTAGTCTCAGGTGACAAGTGATAGGATGTGAGGCAATGGCTTCAAGTTGTGCCAGGAAAGGTTTAGATTGGATATCTGGAATAATTTCTTCATGGAAAGTGTGGCTAGGCATTGGAACTGACCACCCAGGGAGGTGATGGCATGCCTATCCCTTGAGGTGAAGACGTGAAGATGTGGTGCTTAGGGACATGGCTTAGTGGTGGACTTGTAGCGTGAGGTGGGTGGTTGGACTTGATGGTCTTAAAGGCCTTTCCAGCCTAAATGATTCTGTGATTCTATAAAAATAGTCATTAGAGCTGATCAACAGTTTGTACAATTCATAAAAACTAACTCTTTGTTTGGTGTGCCTTAAAATGTAATCCCACAGTAATCCTGTAATTCCTTTCAACAATATGAAAACCTCACAAAATATAACATATATAATGTATCTATATATATATATAACATATATATAACCAGTGCTTGTATTTGTACACACCATGCTGTTATGTTGTACAGCCACACCTATGGCTGTAAGAATTTGCTTTGTAAATTAAAAGCAACTGTTTTGCTGCATTCGGGTGTTTGAATTCAATGAAGCATTGTATTCTGGCCAGCACAGTCAAATGGTCACTGGTTAGTGCTGCTGGTTGGTTTCTCATTCCAAAAGATACTTCACAAGACATTTATTAACTGTGAACTACTTCCTGGTGAGGAAGCTTCAGTTTGGTACAGATCAGAGGGCAGTGCTAATTAACACTGCAGGGTTTGTATTAGCTACCACTATTGTCCACATATCCCATATATATACTGAAGCATTTGCTTTCCTGTCACTGAAATACCAAAGGATTTGTGTGTTTCTTAGAAAAGCAAAGATCTCAGTTTTATCTCTGGATTTATGCAACATAACTCTTGACAGTTCTCCTCAAGCCTTTGACAGAGCTGTTGAATTAAGAAGATGGAACGGGAGTCAAGGTAGGATGGGGGGAAGGTCTACGGATAATGGAGTCCTACAGATGATGACACTCACAGCAAAGGAGATGGGCTTTGTAAGAAAATAGAAACAAAATCAAGTACATCTATTGCACTGATGCACATCTCTGGACAGAAAGACCTATTTATTATAAATATAGAGTGCTTCCTCAGCAGCATAGTGGCTCATAAAGTACTGCTTCTAAACTACACAGAAAGTACTTCTCTTGTATGAGGAAAATGTAACAGAGTTATAAGGCATATTTCTGTATATTCCACTGCTTACTAAAAGAGTAGCACTGAAAATAGTTAAGAAGGGAGAGGAAAATAGAAATTAATCAAGTTTTTTTGATGCGCTCTTGTACACTGGAACAGATTATTGTATGTTATCAGGACAGAAAAAAGTGGAGCAATGGATAATTCTATAAGATTTTTTGTTTGTTTTTCATGTTTCATGTACATTGATAGTCTTTTCATTGCAGTTTTGTGTTGGTAAAGCAATTTTTCTAATTGATTAGTTAACTGTCCATGTTTTTCATGATTATCAGTAATTCAAGGTAATTAGTGTGACATTTTATTTTACTCTCTGATGATTTTAAAATGATCCCATCTATTATGGAACTAGCCTATAGGAATAAAAGAGATTAAAGCAATAGAATTTCACAGAATTTTAATTGCATCATGTAAAATCATTCTAAGAGTACTGAATTGAATAGAAAATAATAGTCTCCTACAGTGTTTTTAAGTAACCTGCCAAAGGTAGGAGTTATGATAAATAAAATGGTACAGGCTGTTAGAAAATTATCTAGAAAGGTATTTTTTTCCCTATTAAAGTATAAATTTATTCCCTTAATCAGTGTATTTCACTTATTGTATCCTAGACAAGTAGAAAGAAGACCATTGGTTGGTTGCAGTTGGACTGCTTTACATTGGTTTTATAGTTGCTAGAACACACTGGTAGATCCCAGTTGGATGCCCCACCCCTGGAAGTGTTCAAGGCCGGGTTGGATGGGGCTTTGGGCAACCTTGTCTAGTGGAAGGGGGATTGGAACTGAGGTCTTTGAGGTCCTTTCTAACCAAAAACATTCCATGATTCTGTGATCCAGATCCAACAGGCTCATACAGCTCCTTGTGCTCCTCAGTCCTACATAGGTTTTAATTTATTTTTCCATTTATGTCAATATGAAGTCAGAAAACCACACGCATCACTGGATATAAATTTGGTGGCTTTCAGAATGGGCTCTGTAGCCATTACAACTAAGAGTAAATCAGAATAGTCCCAAGGCTGTAATAATTTATGCTGGTGACATTTACTCCAGGTGGTCAGGGATTATAATATACCAGAAGTTTATGTTTCTCCACAATTTACATTACATTAATCATAGTTTATCTGAAGATGAAGGTCCAGCTTCAGGTTCAGTTATATATCGGCTACAAAGCAAAAATTCAAAAGCAGTTGCTGTGACTTCAAGCATTGTCTATTTCATCTGTGTGCTCAAATACTCAGATTCAAGGAAATGATTTTTTTGAAATCAATTAAATCTTATTTGTAAAATCTTCTACAATGTGGAAAGTCAGATTTAAAATAATTTCCAACTTCCTGGCTGTAAATCAAAGCTTATGGAAAGGAAACTCATCAGTTGTTTTTATCTTCAAATTTAATAGCTCTATTCTGCACTGTATAAATGACTTAGGAGCATTAGGGTTTTTATTGTCTGTAAACTACATTGTTGGTACTTCCTTTTAAATATTTATAAGTCTACTGTTAAGAACAAATCACTTTCTCAATCTATTTCACTAACAGAAATTATTTATAAGTATATCATTAATTATTTAGATTTTCCTGGTATTATATTTGCATTAATAATTAAATGCATCTAATTATTAAATTGTATAAATAAGATTTAGTTTCATTGATGTGCTGAAATGCAAACAGCAATTCTATCACTGACTGTAAACATTTGAAATGAGATACTCTTCAGTAACAAGCACTCTTAGTTGCTAGAAGTCATGACAGTAACCTGCTGAGCTAACTTACTCTCTTAGTGTCTCTGGTACATAATTATGGTACCTCTGACAGGATTTGGATTCTTCCAGCTAGAATCAGCTTTGTCCACCTCTTACAGTTGTTAGAGTGCAGGTAGCCAGCAGTCATAATGCCAGTGTCTTTACACTGTTCACCAATTACCTCTGTACTACCTAATGGAAATTACCTTTTATAGAAGAGGTGAAAAACTGATTCACACTCCAGGAAACTTTGGCTGTCTCCTCATTAAAATCTTCAGAGAGTGCCACAGCTCAACAAAATGTGTAACACTGTGCCTTAATCCCAGAAGTTATAACCGATCTCAAGGGGAACTTTGATTTCTGCAGTGCCCCAACATGCACATTTCTGCAAAGTACCAGCAGCATCAGCTTCCTCAGCACAGCATTTCCAAGCAGCAGAAAGGTGAGGTTCATGCTCCCTGCTGTACAGGATGGCACAGTTAACAAGTGGCTTATTTCTCTCTCAGTTGTGTCTTGTACAAAAATGTAATTATATGATGAGTAAAACGTAACCTATTTCAGCCCCTGATTATGATAAAGTTAGACTAGGTTCAAAAGCCTATCATTACCTGTATGAAGTCTTCTGGTGTGATTACAGTTCTTCAGCATAAACCTTCAGTTAATACAGTCCCTCTGCTATTTCTAGTCTTTCCATTATCAGGGATTACTCATGATTAGTGATTATGTTCAGTGGTCCATGTGTGCAACCTTTGCAGTAGACATACATAGTGTCTACATCTTTTTGAAATGTGGAATGGCTGTTTTCTGTGACTCTTTCCTGGCACCAGAAACAGCTCATCATTTTGAACCCAGCACCTGAAGACCTGAGGGCTGCACTAATGACAGTAATGAGAAATATGTTTTTTAACATTTTCTTTTTCCTTCTAAATATTTAGATGGAACAGGACATGTATTGTAAATAGTCCTCCTGGAAGCACTCTTAACAGAGTCCTTTTTGACTTTTTCTGTCTTCCTGAGTGCCCTTGGAAATAGTCGAATTAATCATAGACTAAAACTTCCCAGTGAATTATAAATAGTGTTAGATTTTTCCAAATGGGATTTGCTGTTCTTCGTAGCGAGTAAGCACCTGTTATAAATAGCTGCCATTAGCTGAATGCAGATATAAAATGTTCATAAATGTTTACTGTGGCATGCCGTGTTTTCAGTACCAGCTTAATACTTTCTTCTCAGGTCTTTATTTGGTAATGTAATCCTGAAATCTTTAATTGCCTGCTTTCATCATAATTTCTTTATTCTTTTAACCTATTTCCAGCTATGCTGATTTATTGAGAAATAAAAGTAAGAATAATGTCAATTATTCTTCCCAAGCTAAATGACCCAAGGGAGCACTTTAGGACAATGTGAACTGCATGGAGAAAGAACTGAGCTGATGCTAACTTATATGAACTTTTAATCTGAGAATAATGCTAGAAGTGAATCATAGTCTTCAAGGTGAAGGAGTACATTAACTTCCTAACTAAGCTGACTTAACCTTAACTGTGAAAGTGACATTAATAACCTGGCATATCTGTTACTATTATGTTTCTAATCCTACAGAAGCTGAAGAATATTTATTTTCAAAAACACAATGCATTGGCAGAGTATATATATATTAATTATGAAGAACATGCAATTGGAATAAGAAGAAATCTAAGAAATCTTTTGTTGTATATGTCTTACATTCAAAGAGAATTTTCTAAAGCCTGTCATATTCATTCTTTGACTGGTTTTTACTGTTTTATATTGGGTTTTGGTTATCTGGTTAGTTTGTTTGCTGAAAAGCTGAACTATATAAGCTAACACTGTATGTGATGAAGAAATACAAGGCTGACTGAAACTGTGCATGCCATAGGAAGCAAAGAGCAGCATGCATGTCTAGTTCTAATTTTAGCAAGAGTAAGTGGCTAGTGGACTTCAGAAAGAAGCACAAAATAGATTGCAAACATCATGCCTTAATGCTTTTATGTTGCAAAGAAATCTAATTGCTCATGCAGGGATGGGAAGTCAGAAGTCAGAAAAATCATGACAATAATAGCCCTCAGTCTAATCACTAAACTTCATCCAAAGCTGCCTAACTTTCTGTCATACCAAAGTTCTCCTTGATTTGTTTATGTACATCTGTTACGTCTAATCCTAGACTGTGAATTGCCTCAAGATTTTATTTTATTTTATTTTATTATTTTATTTTATTTTATTTTATTTTATTTTTTACCCCAGTGTGGTTTGTGTCTCTAAGCTCTTTCTACCTCTAGCTGTCTTGATCTATATCAGATTTTCTTCTACCAAAGTTACTTTGCTTGAATTATTTATGCACAGACAAATTTACACATGAAGACAGTCGTATCAGTATTCATATGTACACAAGAATTCACTGAACCTTTTTCAGGAAGAGTTCAAGTGCATAGTACTGTTTTGCTTGTTGATTGCATTTTCTGTCTGAAAAAAAAATATGTCGTAAGTAGAAAAAATGTCAGGAGTCAGCACAATGTTATGAAGACTACACATCGGAATATTAGCAAGTTTCAGAGTATCACACAAAGGGTATATATAAATAAACGTATTCCTTTCTTACACAAAAAGGCTCTAAAACTAATACCTCTGATAGAAATAACAAGATTATCTTCAGTAGTCCATGGCTCGGGACAGATTTTAAAGCCAACCAGAACCCTCCATAATCAGTCTGCAAGTCTTCACTGAGTTTTCAGTAGTTATGTATCTGTAACCATACCTATGCATTCTGTAGCTATATATTCTGTAGTTATGCCTTGCTAAGCAAGATAATACAAGAACTTGAATTATAGCCAAGCTTTTTGTATAGCCAAACTCTGTGAGATAGTTTCATATTAATCTATATGCTTACTTGTTGATTATGAGCCTATGTAGTGGAAATAAAAGCATTAGTTTCCAGACCCATTGAAAGGAAGCTGTTTGATTCAGGCATGTAATTGTTCCATGTCACCTTATATTCACCCCAGCTAAAAAAATAATTTTGCTTCACTGTCAGTATTTAGATCTGTCAAATGATAAGGCCACAAATAATCATATATAATACTGTTAAAGCTAGACACGTGGGCAGAAATGGCTGTAGCAGATTGGAAACAGCTCTCTCTTGTCAATAGAGATTTTGCATCTCTGAACTCTCATCCAATTTGCAAGTAATTAAAATTTAATGCTCTTTAACATGATTAGGAAAAAAATCTTAATCATAAGGCTGATTGACCTACATGTCTGATAGACTGAAAAAATGTCACCTTACACAAATTTCTTCTGATTACAATTCTCAGTGCAACTGGTTGTTTGGGAATGAGATTCTGCAGACGCTGGACACAGGTTATCAACAAATGCCTTTGAAAGTTGATTAAACTCAACAGTGCCAACTTCTATCATCTTAAGGAGGTGTGCAGTAGTACCAGCCTGTACATAGTTTCCTGAAGACAGAATTTCTAATCTTTCTTTAAGGTCAATGTTTTTTTTTGTTTGTTTGTTTGTTTATTTGTTTGTTTGTTTTTAAGGAATTTGAACTCATTTTAAAATGAAATTCATAGAATCATTGTAGAATCATTTAATGGTTTTAGTTGGAAGGGACCTTAAAGGTCGTATAGTTCCAACCCCCCGGCCATGGGCAGGGACACCTCTCATTAGACCAGGTTGCTCAAAGCCCTGAAGAGTTCCAGGGATGGGGCATCCACAACTTCTCTGTTTCAGTGCCTCACCATACAGATAGTAAAGAATTTTTTCGTAATATCTAATCTAAAATCACCCTTTTAATTTAAGGCCATTCCCCTCCATCCAATCACTCCACTCCCTGATGAAGCTCTACAGGTTTTCTGTAGCCCCTCTTTAAGTATTAGTAGGCTTCTATAAGGTCTCCCTGGAGACCTTATATCCCCAGTTTGATCTTGATCAAGTCTATGCCCGATGGTGATGAGCTAAGATAAAATGTATTTTATTAGTAGGATAATAATGCTACAAGATCATATATGTTCACATATGTCAATAATAAATATTGATTGGAAAACAGAAAAAAGGTTTCTAAGCTCTAGCCAAGCAGGATGTAGTGAAATATTTCCATACAAGGTAGAGTATGGAGGAGACATTATGATAAGAAAGAAGTAAGAGATTAATGAATTAAAAAGTAAAACTTGTGACCTTTGTCTTTGGATGTTCAATTTGCTGGTATTCTCAAGAGGGGGTTGGTAAGGCTCTTAGTTGTCATTTGTTGATTGTTGCTGGTACTGAATTTATATTGACATTAATTAAATCCGTGCTTGAAAGGTTGTGCTCGGAGACTTAACATGGCTAGAAAGAGATGCTGAAGGGATGCACTAACATGCTTGGAGATATTAAAAAATCTCATAAGTGATTGATTCATATGCCCTCCTTTGCTGAGGATTAAAATGGTCACTAGGCCTTTTTCCCAGAAGATGATTTTCCCTGCATCAAATTGTAGTCTACTGAATTTGGGGTGGGTAGGAAATGAAGAAATTTGTCTTTCTTAGTTGCTGGGGAGCACGTACCTGATTATCTGCATGTTTTTTTCCTTAGGAAACTTTGTTCTATTCTAGGGTTAAGGAATGCTAATAATGTCATTAATATCATACTCTTCCTTTAGCACGCATGTAATTTTTAGTCTTACATTTCTGTCAAAAGGTCATAAGCCTGTTAAAGAACAGTGCATGTGCCATGCCATGAGGTATACACAGTGAGTGTTTGTGGTCCATTCTGGACAAATCATATTTTTCTGGTGGGATAAAACTTCTTCTGAGTGCTGAAAGCCTTCTTTCTCTGTGTTTCTGTGCTCTTTGATGTGACTCTGTAGCAAAATGCCAAAATGTTTTCCAACTCATGGCTCTATTTTTAATTTTCATAAATATTATCAATATTATCAGAGATGGGCTGGTGTTTCTGTATGCAGAAATACCCAGCTGTCTTCATTCTCTTTAATACTGACATCTGTCCACTTCCTGGGGGGTCTTTGTGTACCATGGCAGCTTAATATCAAGAGTGCTTGACCATAATGAAAACTCTCTGAATTGCCAATCATAAACTTTTCCTATTGGTGATGGTTTTGAAAATTCATGTTAGTTCTGTAGAACATCACTGTCCCCACAAGGATTTCTGCTCGTTTCTTTTATATAATATATGCATGCATTGCTGATTCTACTCTTCTTAAGTATTCCTGCTCATCTATTTGATACAATATTTTTCTGAGTTCCTCTTTATAAAGTTCTGAAATCCTACTTTAAAGATTTTTTTTTTTCATATTTATTATATTCTGTTTTCAGTGCTGAAGCATGTTTAAACAATAAATAATGCCATACATGTCAGACTCGAAGGCCTGACTTGAAGCATTCAAGAGAATGCTTCTTATTTGGTGAGAATGTGTGAAAGAGGAAAAGTAAACTGGTCCAAATTGTTGAACTAAAAAATTTCCCCTATAGCATGCCACTGATCTAATTTGATATGAATAGCCAATCGATGTGAAAAAATAATCAGCACTTCAGTAGTCTTGCCTAAGCTAGTCATGGCAGCCAAGAGATCAGTGCAAATCACGTAGTTTGCTTGGGAATATACCTTAGTGCCCAACTGGGCTTTATAGCTCCAATTTACTACTGCTATAGTTGGTATTGTGATAATCAGTATTAATTCTAATTAGGTTAAGGCCTTAATTAAACAATAGACTCATCATAAGGCCAAACTTCTGTCAACTGCAAGGACATTTCTGTCCTTTAATTTTACTCAGGTCAGTATGTCCTTTCCTTAAAAGTAAGCTGAGGAAACCTTAAGTGTCTTAAGTGTACCAGTACATTTTGGTAAATTTACTAAAAGCATTAGTCTTGAGTGAACACTGCAATACCAGGTGCCAGGATGAAAGTAGCTCAGACACAAGATTTTACCTCTGTCTGCACAGTTCCATTCTGGGTGTGATCACTACCTACATAGCTTCAAGTTAATTGAAACTTTTAATCTGATAACCTTTAAGCAATAAGTAGTACCTTAAGCCATTTATTTATTTTGAATGTTAAGTATATCTGATTTGGCATGCTAACAAAATAACAAATGTGACACTTCAAAATATCATGTTATAGTCACTTGTATGGAATAGAGTGTATTCCCATGTTTTTCCCCATAAATACATAAATAAATGCAGAGGGTGAATATTATCAACTTGGAGTGGAAATACTGTGATGGCATGCTGAAATGCAGGCACTGTGCAATGAGGGGACCACAGTTTACCATATAAATCAGGAGTTTTCCAGTGGAAATTTTTATTTTCATGGCAAAGTTAATTTTTTCATGGAAAATATATATATATATATATATATATATATCTGATGCTGGCTATAGCCTGTTTCTTTGTGTAGGGAAATACAGGAATAATGGGGATTGAATCTACAAGAAATATGAACTGAACTTGTTTCATCTGCTGAGATCTGCAAATTCAAGACTAGAGGTAGTCACAAAAGGCTTACTGAAGGATTCTTGAACTGGGCCAACTGTTGTCTGATTTTGTTAAATATATGTAAATGTATTATATTAATTCCCATGCTGTTTTCTGCACAATTTATTTCTTTTCAACTGAGAAAGGTAGTAGTTTTCTTGCATTGTTCAAAATTTTGTGTTTATGTGTGATTTATGGTTCATTACCATCTGCCTTAATGTAAGAACTACCTTGGTACCATTTTCAGCATAAAATAGTGTAATTTAATGAAGGCAGATTCCACCTGAAATATTTCTTTCTATTTGAGAGCTTCTTTGCCTCAGATAGTATTTAAATTTGATTAAAATTGGCACAGGAGAATTATTCTGCATGGAGGTTCATGTTCACAACAAATTTGAAGTTAAATGTGCAAAGTAACAGGAAACTTAGAATTACTGCTATTGGTTCCTGATTGCATTAATTTCAGTATTTATACTGCCATAAAATATGTTTATAGCATTGCAATTGATAAGGTTATTAACATTATGTAGTATTAGCACATGCAATTGTATCACTGTAGAACTAATTTATAGATATGCTACTATCTCTGACATTCAGCTTGAGATCTAAACACATTCACATTTTTTTAAATCCATGAAGTATTTTTGCATGACAATTCTGTGTTTCCAATTCTAAATAAAAATCAGTTTGCAGTGCAAGTTGAACATTTTCTCAATATGCCTTTCTCAGTTTTCCTATTTATTTACCTATATCCTCATGGAATGATCTTCTCCATGGTATCTAAGCTGGAGAGAAGCATATAAAAGACTCAAGAACCTTACTCACACAGGAATTATGTTTTTCATAGACTTTTTTTTCTGTATCCTTCAATGTTGCTACAGAGTGGTAATACTGCTAAGGATAGATACATGGTTGAGTATCCACCAGCCTGAGAAATGTGGTAATAATTTTCAGAAAGGGACCATACCTGTTACTTACTCTTATTTTAGAAATGTTGCAGAGCTATTTCTTAGCAAAATGAGCTTTATTTCTGATATAGTACTAACACCCACTGGTGCTCTGAATGTGCCTATTATTTGTGATCACTTGCTCTTTCAGGAACTGGTCAGTGAATTTGCATGAGCAAGAAATAATCCTGGATCCAGTGTTTCTTTTTAGCTGTGTTATAATTTAGATCAAAATATTTTATGAGCTTTGAGAAGTGTCTTGAAAGTTTCCTTCAACATCTCTGAAATAGCTATGTCAAATTATGATACATGGAGAAAAACAAAATCCACCTCAGTAACACAACATGAATGGGAACTTGGAGGGTTGGCCGAGTGAATACTTGAGCAGCGCGCGGTCACTGGCGGCTCTCCTGCAGTAGTAGTTACTGCATGAGAGGACAGGCTTTCTCACCTCACTGTTCTAAATCCTAAATGCTGATTTTAATGGCATTTGTTCTGGTAGCACATGCAACATCAGCTATATCGTGTCACTGCCTTACTTGTTGCCTCCTCTGCTCCAATATACAAACTGATTTGACAGTCAAATGTGGCTTAAATGTTAGGAGTATTGTAATATAAGCAGTACTTTTCAGCAGCCAGAGCCAGACTCCCTCCCTTCTAAGATGTGGATTACCCTGAACGTATATAATTGTTAGCAGTACAATGTGCTCTTTATCTAACAAAATTAACAGATGAATAACGAGCTTTGTCCTGCCAATGACAAGAATAAATCAATATTTGCAATGTGTGAGTGGAAAAAAGAATTTTATTATTTTTAGGTGGGAAGATAGTCTGTCACTTCATTTTTCTCATTTGAGACACGGTGCTTTCCCTGGGAAGTAGGGTGGTCATAGCACAACAGCACTCATGGGCTGCAGAGTTACAGGCCTGGCAGCACCAAGATCTGCTCTTATATAGGAAGGACACTGAGCACTTGTATGAATCCAGACAAGTTCTTTGGCATACCCTGTGTTTTTTGTCCTAACTAAGAAGCTACTCCTTAGTGCCAGCAAGGCTTGATATCTTGCAGAGCAAGCCATTATGAGATTTCCTAGTGGTTGGTCCCTGAGACATGAGCTCCACTATGTCATTTTCTTTCATTCAAGGCTTATCTGTGGAAGAAGATTTCTCAAGATCTTGCAATTTATAAGGTTGCTGTAGTCATATCTGTATGAATACTTCACTTTATAAGCAATGGCTACATCTGTGTTTCTCTTAAAATCCTAAAATTATCCAATTGAACTACATCTTTATAAATAAAAAGCAGGTATGACACATGAAAGCAACAAATGACTCAGAAGAGGAGATTCAGTCTGTTTCCCACTGACAGTTTCAGTGCCCATGAGCTCTGGTGTAAGGAGGAAGAACAGAGCCTTCAGCATCCCCAGCCCAGTCACCCCCCTTCGCCCACAGAGGTGCTGGCTTTCCCCAGGTGCCCCCAGTGGCTGCTCACTGCCTGGCCAGGAGCTGCAGCCTCATGAGGACCTACCTGTCCCAACAGATTCCCATGGGGCTGGCAGTGTTTCCTTCCTGCCTGCTGGCAGTGGCTCCTGCCACCCCAATTGCACAGAGAAATAGTAAAAGAGTTCACCTGCTATCACGTTACCTGGGCTTGCACACATCCTTCATCAAAAAGGCAGTTCTGAGCCTGGCCTGCCTTAGCACGAAAATGTCTTTGTCGCTTGTATTGTGGTAAGGGCCTCAATCCCTGACAGTGTTCAAGCTGTGTTGGTCACTGCACAGGGACTGAATAAGAAATCTGTACTCTGGTGAGTTCCCACTCTAGCTAGAAGGCAAGGGACAGCAGGCAAATGTAGACAGATACAGCAGGAATCAAACAACAGTCATCCATATCACAAACAATGATTTATTTATGTTTTAATGAGGGCAACTAAAAGCTATGAACCAACTGCTTCTGTCTACGGGTCATTCATGCTTGCAAACACGAGATCCAAAAAGTATGGGTGATGCAGATCTTTTTTTTAATTTTTTTTTTTTTTTTTCCCTGTAGGTAATAGCAATATGTATCTCACCAAGATCTCTTTACCAAATTAGGAAGATATTTTAAAAACTTGGAGTGGAAAATTCCACTTTCTATTCTACTAATTTATGTTTGCATAGACTTTTTCTTACTGTTATGAAGGAAAAGGTTTACACTGCAGGAGGATGTAAAACTCTGTGTTTTTGTGAAATCCAGCTGCATTTAAATGAGAAAACAACTCCTCAGGAACTGCCTCTTCTCATGTTGTTAAGCAGGTGTGGAAGTTTTCCAAAAATGTTTTCAAGGCAATTCTGCAAATTCAGAATAGAAATGTAAAATCATTTCCATTTCCCTTTCATAGGAAAATCAACTTGTTTTCTTTGAAGATGCTTAATATTATCACAATCTAGCTATACTTTTTGCACTTAGGACAAAGTCTAAGTGGGTAAAGACTGCAAAGAGTTCATTGCTGTGCCAGGAAAAGCATGGGAAAGCCATGGTTTGGTCAGGCACACCGAGGTTAAGTAAAGGCAGCGTGGATGCTCTCACTGTCAGCAATGCTAATTATCTCTGCTTGGGCAGCGGCCCAGCAAGAATCCCAGCCAGCCCTTCTCGTGTGTAAGATAACAGCGACAATAGAAGAGTGACTGGAACTTTTGTGTAAAGACTCACTAGCGTTTTGCACTGAGTGCTGCAGTCTTGTGCTACAAAATCTCCTTTAATGAAAAGCCTACAGCCAGCTGTACAGCTGATTTGTCTAACGGTTGCAAGTGGACAAAGTCTGCCAAATAGTTTATGAACCGGTGATATAGACTGAGTGGCCTTTTTTTTTTCTGTCATCTTAACTACCAAAATCACTTTAGTCAAAAGGTAATGACATTAAGCATAATGGGTGATCTTTTTCCTACCGTGTTTGACCTGGGGTTCCCAGTTTTTAATCCATGTGTCTTGATGAAGGGCTATTTTTTTTAAAAATGACACATATTTAAAACAATACATGCCGATACATATATTGCCTTATCTACATCTGACGTTCCTGTCGCTCCTTTACATAGAGATGATTTAACCTTGCTGTCTTCTGTTTTCTTGAGGAGAAAATTACAGTCCATTTCTCCTTTGATCTGTCAGCTTGGAGCAGCTGGCAACTTGTCAGCACCTCTTCTGCAGATGGACATTTTGCTGCTCAGAGCAATACCCCAGCAATCTGTATGTACTCAGCCTTGACAAAGTAACTGCGTAATCAGTAGCCAAGGAGTCACTTTTCTCACTGCTGTTTTGTTCAAACATTTTTTGGGATTCATACTTAAACTACTTCCAGTTCTTGCAGGTCCTCTTCAACAATCGTCCCCACTGGAAAGAAACAGAACTTGAAGGTGAACAGCCATGTTCCTAAAAGCAGTAGAGTCCTAGCTTTCAATGATGCTTTCTTAAGCATATGCTTAAATTCAAGCATAGAGTTCTCTTTGTATCTGATGGTAGCTGTGCATCTACTAAGACACTCTTGGAGGGCTGAGATCTATTGAGAACTAGCTGAAAGTGCGAGACACATTGCAAACAAAGATCAGGAAAAACGAGGCGACATCCTGTCCTGTGTGGCTAAGAACTCGGAAACATTAGTAGAACAAAAATGTATATGCTGCATGCAAATCTTAATGAAATTGGTGATTTAAAATCACAACATTTTTTTTTAAATGCAGGTTTCCAAGTCTCATTAACTTCAAACAAGAGGATTCATATTCTATTTAACTAGACTTACATTGAGCCACTTTTCATTTATAGTATATTCCTAAAGGTAGAAGCAGCAGGGAGATGAAATGACTTCATTTACTGGAATTACATCTTCCTTTATATAAAACGTTAATCATTTTATATATGACAACCTTATGCTTAATGTTGCTAGAATACTCCTCATAAAACATTATTTTGTGAATACATAGAGTCTCCTACTGAGCACATTACAGCTTTCAGTGGATGTGCTAATCCAGTTTGAATATATGTAGTATTTAATCTTAATTATGATGCTCAAGTCTATACAATGTTAATTATTCATTTTGCATGTTCCTTGCACTTTATTGTAATTCATAATGTCCTTAATCAAAATGTAGCTTTTAATTATAACTGTAAAATTTGGATGAAACCTGCCTGGTAAGCATAAGCAGACTTTTTTGTTTCACTTAGATTTTAGGGTAAGATGACAAGAGGAACATTTGCCAATTTGGTGAGAAAAGAGTGCTGAATGAACATTCAACCAAATAAGCAGCAGCTCTCTCAGCCCTCCCCACAGCCCATGCAGCAGCTAGAAGCAGCGAGGACTCCTGTGCTGACATTTGCTAAATCAGAAATCTCAAGGCCTGAGAGCACGGGGTGATTTTTAATCCAGCACTCTTGCCTCCTTTTCATCAGTACCACGATGTGGTGAGCTTCTGCAGGTAGTGCAGCGCATATTTCTTTGAAAGGCTTTCAAACAGGATAAGACTGACATAGCACATATGAAAAATACTGAGAATTAAAAGAACCCATTACAGTTCTAACACCCTTAACAAAATATATTAATACAGAGGAGTAAATTCACCAGAAAAATAGGATGAGAAAATGGGTAGCAAGGGTTACTCTGAACGGAGATTAGGATTTTGCTTTTTTTGAAGCAAATCAGAAACAATTGACTTAGACTAACACTTCAAATTACTGCTGTTTTTTATATTAAATAGGCTTTAAATAACAGTTAAGTGTCAAGTTAAAAATGTTGGGAATGCTGAAGATGATAGATTGTGTCATATCTCAGTTGCAGCATTCAATTGAATATTTATATGACACAGCAGAATTGTAAGTTCTAGCTTTTCTGGGTTTTGTTTCATTTTAAATGCATGTATATTTAAGTGGAAAAGCATTCAAAAATGACTGAAAGGAGCACAGTATCATGAACGTGTACAGCAGCAAGCAAGTCAAAGATGCCTGCCCTGTTTCTTTCTTATTCTTTTTGGAGTCCTGGAGGAAAAAGAGACAGTTGCAGGGTTCGTATTGTCATCCAGAGAAGACTAAAACAGGTATAGTCTCATAACAGAAACCTCTGTTTCTTGGCAAGTATGTTCTTGCAACCCCTTGCCATGCCAAATTTACAGCAAGCTACTGATGAAAGTCACGTGTGAAATCACCAGGGAGGAAATCACATCTTTTTTGCCTGAAAGATATATTGGCAAATATGAACTGCCGTACAAGGTTTGATATGAGTGGCAGCTGCAGCTCCTCATCTGTCTGCAATGTCATAGTTCAGTAGTTACACCTTTGGTCAGATGTGCTGTGGCAGATCCCAGAGGACTCGAGGAATATATCCTTCTTCATTAGTTATGTAGTCATGAAATGACCTTTAGAAAGGAAAATAAAATTTCTAATGGGAAAAAACAAACAAACAAACAAACAAACAAAAAAAAACATTTGTTTCTTAGGCTGTATTTTCCTCATCTAGTGTTTGACACTTCAGATTTGGCTCATGGATAGAACTACTCATGTTCAAAATCCCTATAAGGAGAAAATAACCTTGTTTATCAAGTTGCCTGTTCACCCCTCATCACCTGGGAGCTGTTGAGCCAACCAACTCACTTGTTAACATATTGCCAGTTTTCAAGAATGAGCTGCTTACAGAAGGGCAGTGGGAGAGGATGAGCACAGAGAGAAGCGTAGGAAACTACTAGGCAGGTGGATTTGTTTTCATGAGTAACAATTACAGGTGTCAGCCAGCCAAACTATCCTTCTTGTTGGGATTCACTTTTCCATCAGATCTGTACCAGAATAATCTATAATTGGCTAGAACTTAATCACCCTAATCACCTTAATAACGCTTTCTCAGTGACAGATAATTACCCAAAGTTCCTTGACCCATATGTTGAGACATATGTATCGTGTCTACATCCCCAATAACTATTTTACAGTGCAATTTTAACCATTTGGAAGGCAGGACCTCACAAGATTTTAAGCGGACACTTGTAGTATCTTGTGGAGATGATACATGCATTCCTTTTTCACTCATGTCCTGTTTTTTTTTGTTGTTGTTGTTTTTTGTTTGTTTGTTTGTTTTTTTTCAAAATATTTCCATGAGAAGAAAGGTAACCTATACTAGAGGCATGTATTGTGTTTTGTAGTTTGGATATGCTATTTTAAAAGTCTCTTTTTCATGTTGATATTAATGAGTAATATTCTGCACTTTAGAGGCTTTTGCAAAAAAATAGTGCTATTCAAGTGATGCCACAGACCTTCATAAAGCTGTTGTAACATTTAAGTAATTAGCTGTGAATACATCAAGGATCCTCTGGAATGCACTGTGCAAGAGCAGGTTCGTTGAAACTGTACCTGTCGTAAGAAGTACAGGTAGTTGTTTTTTGGTTTTGGACAAGTTTCTTCATGAAGATATTTTTGTTTTATGTGTTAAATCTGAAGCACCTGAGCATACGATGTTTTCTAAAGCTAGTATAAAAGCTCAAAATAATAGTTTCATTCTTCCTCTGTGTTCTGGAAACCTTGTTCTTCCTGTATGCTTAAACCATACAGACTCTCTAAAGGCAACAACTGCTCAAAATACATCCATGGTGGAAGAG
The DNA here is from genome assembly GCF_011077185.1 of Oxyura jamaicensis. Lineage (NCBI taxonomy): Eukaryota > Metazoa > Chordata > Aves > Anseriformes > Anatidae > Oxyura > Oxyura jamaicensis. The sequence goes on from NC_048905.1 coordinate 2,960,810, forward strand.
AAATTCTCTTTCCAGTTTTCAGACACCTGTACAGGGTTTGTGCCTGTTACACCGCATTTACTAACAAGGGGTTACAATATAGACTAAATAAAATGTTTTACTGATTTCCATCTTACTGGAAATTCTAAAATTCTTTTCATATGTTTTCTTTAGAACTTAGTGCTACTATTCTACAACACCCACTACTGCCTAAGAGAAACATTTAAAATGCATTTTAAAAGTATCTTTAACTGAAGAGCTTTATCTCTTTTCATTCCTTTCCCATTTTCCTGTACTATATTCTTTAAATGTTTGACCCATAGCATAACTGAAGACTGTAGAACAATTCCAAGAACAATACAGCCCTTTGAAGCTTTTCCTAATATACTCTCTGTTGCCATTTTTATCTTTTATTATTGTTGGTGGTCATTTCCTAGCTGTCTTGTGTTTGTAGGATCCTTTGCTTTTCCTCTGTAGCTGTCTTCCATGGTTTCTAGCCCTTTGTGATGTTCAATGAGTTGAAGATTGTTTTATGAGATTGTCCAGTAAGGATATCGCTGTGTATATATGATATCATAACAAGAGTTACACCTGGAAAATGAGTTATAAATGGGTTAGAAAATAAATATATAGGTTTTTATTTTAGAAGAGATTAGTTTACCTCATCTATATTTTATACCAGATTTTTCAGACACTGGTTGTCTAGCTTTAGAAAATAATAGGGGAGTGGAAAAATTGAGAAGGACAATCAATGGCAAATCATATTAATTTATTTTCACCAATCACTTATGAGTAGTGTTTTTTGTTTTGTTTGCTAGGCTTGTCAAACTATTATCTGAAGGATTTATGCAGATTATTTCCTCCTGCAGTCTGTTTGCAAATTTTACAGTGTAATTTACCATCAATAATTGTGACGTGATTATTCACCTAAATCACATGACATTTCTTCTTTCTTTCATGTATTGCTGAAAAAATAAAGAAATAAAAACCCTGTGGCTTATATTTGCTATTGCATCTATAAAGTAAGATTCTTACTTACCATTTCCTAAATACTTAGTGCAAATTAAAATCACTGCTAGTAAATAATTATTATAGCTGAATAAAGCTGTATTATTATGGTATAGAACTGATTCTAAAAGTAGATAGTGGGACAATATAAATTAACTATTTAATGTAAAACTGAAAACTTGTTGTAGAGGAAAAAAATACAGCTTGTGTATATCCTGTTCAAAGAAGAGAGCGAGTTCCAATTTGCTTTAACAAATAAATTATTGTCTGGCACAACCTCACTGAAATTATGTTAAGATAAGTAACTGAAAGCAAAGATTGTATGATGAGGCTTCTGCAGTCTGTGCTTTATTTTATTTCAACAATTACAGGTTTCACTTCTATGAAGTCCATTGATAAAATATACATATATATATAATCTGATAAAAGACTGTTACGTATTTCTGTTGCTTTTTGTTAACTCCCATCTTTCTGTTTGAATCTAATCTTTAATCCCGAGTGACTGACTGGCACTGGAATTCCACATTCCAGTAATACATTCTTTGTTGGTGTTGGCTGAGTTCTAGCTCAGGTCTGTCCCAGGAATTGCTGCTCAGTGTTACTACCTACTGGAAATAGGTAATAAGAGCTTGATAACTTCTACTTGGCGATATGGTTTGTGCAGTGCATCATGTCACTACACAGAGACTTGAGGTTTTTCTGTACAACTTTGGAATCTGAGGCACCACAATGTTTGAGGAAAGCTGCATTGGAGAAATGCTATTCTTGTTAGATTAGAAGGACATTGGTGGTGCTGCAGAGGGGCAAGGGCAACTGACTGGCCAAGAAATAATAGAAATAACAAGTAAAAAAGCAAAATTGTTCTCTGGTTTTTCAAAAATAAATAAAGATGATGCAGAGAAAAGAGGAATTGAAACACCTTACTACTGCTCATAATGATAAGGGAATCCTATGAATAGGCCAAGAGAAACATAATGGCTATCACTGCAAAGGATGTAAAAATGCCAGTTGTGTTCAACTCTATAAAGTGCTATCCAGCAGGGGGGACAGAGCCAGTTAAAGATTTGCTTAAAAACCTTTTTCATAAGTATATTTGACATTCCATTAAAGACTTCTCCACCAGCTGAAGGGAACGATGTGAGATAATTCATGCTATTTTAATGGATGGTGGATGTCACACTTCAAAATATATTCACCATTAAAATAACCTGTATCCTTACAGTCACGTATTTCATACATCTCTCCTCTACTCTATATGGAAATATATGGATGTTGTATTTAACTTTGAATTTAGGAGTCCCTGAGATGTTATTTATCCAAATATATTCCTAAATTATGAATATCAGATCACTGATCTTGTGGGTCAGATCAGTTCATCACACACAGGTTATGTGTATTTTACTTATCCAGGTCTAAATGAAAAGTACCATTATTTGGATTATTAACGTTTCATTTTGACTACATTTGGTATGATAAAACATTTGATATGATGAAAATGTTTGATAAGACAATATACATATTAAAATACATAATGTTCCTTAATTTACAGCTACTTATTTCCTAAATAATTCCCAATTTTTCAGGCAACGAGTTTTAAAAAAAATCCTTTAGTACTTCTGTTTCTTTTGACTGTAAGGCAAGATATACAGAGCAACCATGTAGAGCAATTTTCTGTTGTCCGTGATTTAGGTTGCTTTCCGAATTGACTTTCTGTAGTACTGAAATTTCTGATACTTCTGTATATAACTACTCTGACAGTATACTTCTGTCAAAAAGGTAGCTCATCGTTATTCCAATGGATTTTTTCAAAAATATTCTGCTTTTATAATAATTCCTAGCTGTTCTTGAATTTAATGATACCTGGATTATTCAATAATACTTGCTTATGCATTGTCACACTAAAGACCATAAGATTAAATTCAGCATGCACTCATATAGCACAATGGTAATTTGTACTTGAAAATTAAGCACCTGGAAGTGCTACAGAAATACTCCTCTTCAATGACTCATCATGTATTTAATAAGAGTCACTCTTAAAAAGACAAATTCTTCTTCTTGTTTATGAGTTTGCCAGAGCTTCAGGTTAACAGTCAAGGTTTATGGGTTCTGTTCTGACTGTTGCCAGGGTATTCCTTGATTGATGTGAAGCAGCTCAGCAATTTCTCTTAAATTCAATTTAACCAATATTAAAAATGTTGCTTTTGTCTCGTTGTTGGGGTAAGAATATTTGATGCAATGGACTCAACATTCACCCTGGTAACTGCTGGAGGGTTTATTTCAGACTAGCTCTAGTTTGGTTCTGTGACCTGAATACCTATCAGAAGCTAGGGCACATTATGTGTCTTCCTTGTGCAAGTTGTGTTGTTTAGTTTCCACATGTTCTGCAGCTTCTCTGCAGTGCAAACCAGAACATGAGACTAGGGACAGTTGCTCAAAAGCAACTGATTCAAACTAAAATGGTGACATCAACACTAGCCAAATAAAAGACACAAATTAAATTGCTTCCAGTTGATCACGTAAGAGGGTGCTATGAAGATTCAAAATGAGCTCTGATGTCCCGAGTCCCATGCAAGGTCTTCTCCTTGTTAACAGAGAATTACAGGGTTAAAATTTGGTCAAAACTTTATTGGCACAAAGGGCATATGCTTTCAAGAGATCAGACGTGTAGAACAGATGCTGTAAGCCAAAGAAGCACTATTTCATGGCGGCATGAGAGTGCTACTAACACATTCCTCTCATAAAAGAACAAGAGATATAACCTAATGACATTTAATTCCCAAATGAAGGACAGATAAGTTGACAATTGACAAGGGACAGATCTTCCTGGGGCTTTGTAGCTAGGAGTGACCCAAGATACTGGAAGGCAGTTTGTACTGGGGCTTCCACATTCCTGGAACTGTGGAGCTGCACTGATGTAAGAGAATGGGGCTGTAGCACCTCTGTTCCCAAACAATTTGGGGAACTAATTGTTTCTTAGAAAAGAGAGCTAAAATGTTCAAAAATAAATTAGTTGTCAGTTTTGTTGTCAGGCTTTTTATTTTTTATTTTTGTCATGTACAGGTACTTTTTGTAAACAATTTGAAGAGTTTGTGCTTGCATCGGCTTGTGCTCTGTAGGAGTTTTCTTTTAACAATGACTTGAACGTTAATAAGCTGGTACCCATAGCTTGTGCCATGTTGCTTCGAGAGATGAAAGCCTATGACTAAAATCAAACAGAAGGTCATGGGGTTTTAACTGCCAGCCAGATGCAGAAATAGAGTTGTGTTAGCATGGTTTCTGCATTGTACTTATTTATTTATTTATTTTAAAGAAAATCCTGTCTTCCTTTAACTTCCTCAGCACTCCTGTACTCCAGAACATTTTTTTTTCCTTTTTTCATTTTTTCTTGTCTTTTTGAGGAAGAAGGGCATTTATTAAGTATGTGTAAATCTCAAGACCTTTAATGTGCTGCATATTCTTTGTACTTGTACCTGGATTACAAACTGCTGCCAGTTTGTAAGTACAAAATACAAAGATACAGCTGCATGTTGACTATATCCTCATAAGTACTACTATGAAAGATGTTTTGTTAATTTGACCACTTAGATTTAGTATCCAGTACAAAATAGCTGTCACTATTGGCAAAACTGGAGGCATTAGGCCTCCAACTCTGATCAAGCAGAGGTAAATATATAGACTTCTCTGCAGTTTTGAAATCCAGGTCCAAATAAGTACTTGCATATTTACTTGAATTATTCCTGTTTTTTTTTTTTTTTTTTTTTTTTTTTTTTTTTTAAGTGAGCCAACTTTAAAAAGCTAACTTTAGAAACTTGATCTAATTTCTGAAACAATATTTCTGAGACAATTGTGTGTGATTGTTTGGAGTAAACTGTGTGGTAGAAGGATGCTGAAGCATGCTATATGTATTACACTTCCAAAATTAAAATCCTATTCAGTATTTGTTAATGCAATAGAAGTAAGTATTCAGGATGAGACCATGTGATGTTAAAATTGTACTGGAAGGAAAATTTATCTTATTGTTAATATTACAGATACATATCAATGGATAAGCAATAGAGGAGTTAAGTGCAACATATGGTTGCCATCATTTAAGCAGAGTCCTGTCTCCACACCCAAAAGTTATTGAATACAGCTGTAAAGCACTTGTTAGTGGTGGAAAACCTGAAAGGTTAGCTGATTGTTAAGGCTTTGGTGCCTTTTGCAGCTGCATTATATGAGGTATTGTGATTAATACATTGGAGGGGTCGATATTGCTATGAGTTTGAATAGAATCATTTGACTTGTGTGGGGTACACCTTGTGTGTGAAGTCCTGTGCTTTCACATGGGTAACAAACAGTCTTGTTACCGGTCTGGCTGTTCTCCTTCTAGTAGTAAGAAGCCACTGCAGCAGACAGGCTACGTGTTGGAGCATGGGGTGAGTGCCTGATTGCACTGCTGTTGCTAGGCTTTTAGCTGGTAGGCAGTGAGCAATGCTTTGGGAATGATGGTGGTAACCTCTTCAGAAAAGGCTGTGGCCCAGTAGCTTTTCTCCACAGAATTAACTTTATACTGCTTGATCCTTATAATTACAAGGATTGTGCTGAAATGTATGATAAATGTATGAGTGCGCCCTCAGCAAGTTTGCAGATGACACCAAGTTAGGTGCGTGTGTCGATCTGCTCGAGGGTAGGAAGGCTCTGCAGGAGGATCTGGATAGGCTGGACCAATGGGCCGAGGCCAACGGTATGAAGTTCAACAAGGCCAAGTGCCGGGTCCTGCACCTGGGGCACAACAACCCCAAACAGAGCTACAGGCTGGGAGATGAGGGGTTAGAAAGCTGCCTGGCAGAGAAGGACCTGGGAGTATTGGTTGACAGTCGGCTGAATATGAGCCAGCAGTGTGCTCAGGCAGCCAAGAAGGCCAGCAGCTTCCTGGCTCGCATAAGAAACAGTGTGGCCAGCAGGTCCAGGGAAGTGATTGTCCCCCTGTACTCGGCTCTGGTGAGGCCGCACCTCGAGTACTGTGTTCAGTTTTGGGCCCCTCGCTACAAGAAGGACATGGAGGTGCTCGAGCGAGTCCATAGAAGGGCAACGAGGCTGGCGAGGGGTCTGGAGAATAAGACTTACGAGGAGCGGCTGAGGGAGTTGGGATTGTTCAGCCTGGAAAGGCTCAGGGGTGACCTTATCACACTCTACAGGTACCTGAAGGGAGGCTGTAGTGAGGTGGGGGTTGGTCTTTTCTCCCACGTGCCTGGTGACAGGACGAGGGGGAATGGGCTAAAGTTGCACCAGGGGAGGTTTAGGTTGGATATTAGGAAGAACTTCTTTACTGAACGGGTTGTTAGTCACTGGAATAGGCTGCCCAGGGAAGTGGTTGAGTCACCATCCCTGGAGGTCTTTAAAAGATGTTTAAACCATATCCCTAAGCTCTACATCTAGTGGAGGACTTGTTAGCGTTAGGTCAGAGGTTGGACTCGGTCATCTTGGAGGTCTCTTCCAACCTAGACTATTCTGTGATTCTGTGATAAAGTTTAACTGTCTAAATGTACGGGCTGCTGGTTAGCTGAGAATATGAATTGGAGAATGCTTTCTGAAGTGTAATGTTTGTATGTATTGGTGACTTAGATACATTGAACCTGTGTATGTGTACTTACATACTGATAATGTGTATATGAGAAACAGAAGCTTTGGTAGATTCCTTCATTGACAGCTTATAACACTTTTTTTTTTTTTCAAAAAAAAAAATAAATTTTGCAAAGAAAAAAAGAAAAATAGCACTCTTAGGAATGTAAGAAGGTTTAAATGAGCAAATTTTAGAGCTTTTACAAGTTTAAGTGAGAGGTAAGGATTTGTATTTAAATTGGTAGATATTAAGTATCTTAGTTATTAAGTATCTTGAGTCACCTTTTTATTTTTTAAAATGATGATTCTTACTTTTCTGTAATAAAGATACATGAATAATACCCAGGCTAAGGTCTCTAATTCAATGTGAAAATGAACTAAGAATAGCATTTTACTTTTTCTGAATTGGCGTTGCTTAATTGCATTTTAATGAACTAAATGTGTTTTACAGACCTGAAATGACTTTAAAGCTAATAGCCAAACCGTGGACACTTGATGTTTTCATTGAGCGTTCAAAGAGACTCTGTCACCTGCCATTTATTTTATTGGTTTCAATTGTGAAAGGATAATGCATACAGTAATGTAAATTAAAAATATCTATAATAGTTATAAAAGTGCATATGAGGTACTGCTCTTCAGTGCCTTCAGTTTATGTCCCAGCTCCGTCTCTGTTTCCGGAGATCAGAGTAATTGTGCAGCAACAGCAACTGGGGAACCTTTTTAAGTAGCCATGCTGTAATTCAGTTATCCTACTCTCAGAAGCAGAAAGACAGAGTGTCTCCTTCTGGGTATGTCATGTACCCTGCCTTTCTGTCTTTTTCTATTGAATGTAAGAAAAGGTAATAACAAGAGCGTAAGAAGGATTGTTTGAATATCTTTAAACAAGAACAAAAAAAAACAAATGCCCCAGTCTTTCAGAGGACTGTGTTTATTCCTTCCTGAAAAGTCAGCTAAATTATAACAATTACGAGGTATTCCACGAGAGTTTAGATACGTCATTCATTGAGGTGTCTACTGTGTACGATGTACTCTTCTTAGCTTTGGCACAGGAGGAGCCAACTAATGCACTATGATTTCATATTCTGCTTAGGTTTTCTAAAGGCTTTGACAAAATTTCTCACAGAAGTTTTAAAATGAGCTGCCAGGACATTAGAGGGGGAAGATCATAGATGTTTAAATACCTGTTAAATGATAGGGAATGCAGAATAGGAATAAACGGGTGTTTCTTATCATTGAGCCTTACAATAGATTGTTCTTAAAATTGCTCAAGCTTACCAATGGGCTTGTGTTCATACCTGCGTTGTATAGCACACCTATAAATAACACAGAAGGGGGGCTGAACAGTGAGCTAAGTTTTACATCTTCTTTCAGGTAGTAAGGGGGAGCACTAACTGTGCTTAGTGGAATGCCAATAAACATTGAGGTGAAACTCAGAGTAACTTAAGAGTGGTACACATATACAAAAAGAAATCCTACTTTATTTTATACAACATTGTCCTTGAAGCAGGGGGGAAACAAATCCAATGTTATGCTCTAGAACTGTAATAATAGGTGGTTCCATAGAAAAGCCAGGTCAGGGCTGAATAGGAGTGAAAGGAAAAAAAAAAAAAAAAAGTGCTGGTTGACTATTAGGAAAGCAGTAAAGGATAACACAACTTACTCCTCTGCATAATCCAGGGCTTGTCTACATCTCAGTTGCTCTATGAGGGTTTGGTCACCTGGACTCGGAGAGTGGGTACTGGAGCTGAAAAAGCTTCAGCGGTAAGAAACAGGAAAGAGGTATGGTATGGCGGGGTTTCCATACATAGGATGACCTATTAGACTGAGATTGCAATTTGGAAAAGGGATGACTAGCATTGTCACCTCTGAACATCTACAGAATGATAATCTGCTGGAAGAGAGTGGGTAGAGAAGTGAATTACTCAAGGCTCCCAAAAGAAGAAACAGAAAGTGTTTTGTTTGTTTATTCCCCTCCCCCCACCTCCCCCCCCCCGCCCCTTTGCTTTCAGAGTGCAGCCCAGAGCAAGTGGTTTAGGCCCCGAAACTACAAAACAGTGCATAGTAAATATCTAGACAGTAAATACTTGTTGACTTGATTAATGTGTCGTGTTTCTCTGGACAGGAGGCTGTTGTACTAGGATTGCTACTGCTTTTATAGGGTGTATTTATAAAAGGACTTCATTCCAGTTTTTCCTCTGGAAACAAACTTGCATAAAGGGAGAGCTGAGAACGCTGCAGAATTGTAAAATGAATTAGAAGTAGTAGGCTTGCATCCCTTGAAGTCAGTGAACTTTCATCTTGGTTTGGAGTCTTCGATGTTCATATAGATCAGAAATTATGAAAACGTGTGAAGATGATTTCAGGTGTGTGGCTTACGTATGCTAGGCACAGGTGGATGTGCTTTAGTCTTGTGTAAAGCACTATTGCTCTTTAGTTGTGTTAGTAGTTTGTCCCTGAGGAGCTTTGGAAGGCATTGGCTTATCATTTAGGTTTCAGGGTTTTGTGGGATTTTTTGTTTACATTCTTCTGCAAACTGCTGAGCTGTCTTGCTCTAGAGCAAGTGTCACAGAACACATAGGGAAAAATGGAGTTGGTTTGAGCTGATGCATTCTGTCCATTATTGCATTCAATGATGCTAAGTAGACAAAAAGGGAATATGAGTAAGATTCAGGTGACAGACACTTAAATTCAACGTGTCTGATTGTGCCTTGTATTAAAAGACTTTCATGTGTTTTGATTTTTAGGTTCAGTAACATGTTTTTCTCTTCTGAGATCTGTTATCCTGTACATTACAAGTTTTAGAAAAATGCAAGTTAAACTACAGAAATAATCATATGCTTCCTCTATTTTTCTCATTACCGAACATATCGCAAACACAGTAATAATATGCAACAGGAGCAGAGGTATTTCCTGATGTGCTTATCCCCAGGTAGTGTGACTATTAACCTAATTGCCCAGCTCCTTAGATTGTGGAGGGGGAGAGGGGGGGAAAGGGTAATTTGGGTCACAAAATCATACTTAAGAAGTCCTTTACAAATAAGAAGCATGCAGCTACCAATTCAGTTTGAAATGGTCTTGTCTGTCTTGGTGATATAGCTAGCTCTGCTATGATGTGTAAGAACCCCTCAAATATTTAAAACAGAAATAACTGCTACGCCGTCACTCTTGCAGATTGCAGAAAAAATAAACATCGGTTAGTAGGAACCTTGTATGTAGAGTTCAGCAGGCACTTTTGTATATGTTTGAATTATTTAGGAAAAGCTAACTTAAAGAAATGAGTTTTGCAATTGGAAATGAAAGATTTGTATTTGATTCCATCCTGGTTTTTGAAGTTCTCTTTGTTGCAGTTTTACACTTTCATGTGAAAACTGCTTTGATACTTTGGGGATAAGATTTATGTCAACCATTCAAAGCCATTTCAAAAAAGACTTGGATTTTGTCAAAGGCAACTTGTCAGGATACCAATGCCCTGAAATCTGGATTTGAATTACTGAACATCATTATAGACCAATTCACGTAAATTAGTCATTGAAAAATATCTTCATGCTTGAACAATTTATAAGCTTCATACTCATCAACTAGATATATTCATAATGATTTCATGTTTAGCTCCTGGTTTAAGAAAACATTATGGAAACCAGCAGCATTCCGAATATCATATCGGTGGTTTGTTAACATCAAAAGCAAGTGGTTTTCCAGGGCTTTTTTGAGATTTAGTGTCTATTTTATGTCTTTGAAGGACCGTAATCTTGTACCTTGAAGGATCTTCTCATTAATGGATAATAGGTAACTATGTGCTTCAAAATTCCTTAGGATAAGAAAAGAGGCTCAGAATCTTGTAGATTTTTAAATGGTAAAGCTCATCTCTAAAGAGCTAATCTCATTAATGTACGTATTAGAAGGATACAAGAATTACAGTAAAGTCCCTTAATTATCAAGAAATACTGTAATTGGAAGTAGTGACTCTTCTTAAAAACAGGAGACTTGCATGATGATTTTGTAAGTCAACAGTCTGATTTTCATTCCCTCATTCTTTAGTGACAGCTTCTGAGGTAAAGATGGAGCTATGAGGTTGCCTTTCATCCCTGCTCCTTTTTCTTACTGACAATGATAAACTGTTTCATGGGTGTTCTTAAGACTTCCAAAACAGCTTAATAGCAATGCAGAAAAACTGATAATGTTATTCTCCCTTCCTCTTTAATACTAACAAAAAAACTCTGGGAGACCAGTGTCTTGATTTGGGCTGAGACAGCTAATTTTCTTCACGGGGACTGGTGTGTGCCCTGTTTTGGTTTTCAGAGGAACATAATGCTGATAACACACCAACGTTTTTTGATTGCAGAGCAGAGTCCTTTAGAGTCGAGGCCGCTGCAGCTCCTCATGCTGCCCTGCCAGCGAGGAGGCCGGGGATGCTCCAGGATCAGGACCAGGACAGGGACAGCTGGCCTAGGGTGGCCTCAGGGACAGCCCGCACCATGCAGTGCCTTTCTGGCAATAAGAGCTGCGGGGGCAGTGAGCAGTTGCATTGTGCATCACTTGCTTTGTGTGTACAGATTATTATTTTCCCTTCCTTTTCTGCTTATTGAATTGTTTTTATCCCAACCCCCCGTTTTTACCTTTTTTTTTTTTTTTTTTTTTTCTGATACTCTCCCCAGCCCACTGGGGGGAGAGAGGAAGGGCTGTGTTCCTCAGCTGCCTGCCAACAACCAGAGTATCACTTTCTCATGCACCCCAGTGAGATCTTTTAGCATATTTGGTATCAGTTCAGCCTCAGATAGCAGAAGAGAGTTTTAAAACGCATTCACAGTGGCACAGGTATGCTTCTCCCCACACATACAAATACCACTGCATTATTTCTGAGAAAAAAAAAAAAGTGTATGTGACAGGCATTAATACTAGAAAATTAGTCACTGAAAATAGACGTGGATCCATGCAGGCTGCAATAGTCATCAAATGCAATATGTATGACTGGTGAATATTTTGTAGGGTAGGCTTTTTCTGTTTTTGTCAGATGAGGTAGTGAACTGTTATGAAATTTCACTGTATAGTTGGATTTGGTTAGTAATACGCCTGAGCCTCTGTCATTCCTGAAGAAAAAAATCAGCAATTACATGTCTTGTTATTGCTAATATTTACTACTTGTTCAGTGTACACATGTAACACTTGGGAACTTTATTGGATGCTATGAGCAAACACTTCTAGGGCCAGGATTCCACGGAATAAGACATATATAGTCCATGCCAAATCCCAACACATGTGCTTTAACTAGAACAGATAAGCTCTAACCCCTGGGAGATAACTTAGATATCCAAATCACTTCAGGGCAAACTTCTCAACTGTCATTCATTGTGAGAGGTGTCCCTCATTTTGGAGCTAATTTTACCTCTGGACCACATAGACTTGAAACTGGCTTAGTGTGGCTACTGTAAATTATTTATGGGAGGAAAAACTGTATTGTGAAGCTGAGAAGACATAAATATTGTTGTTGGAAAAAGACATGATTAGGATGTTACTTAGAAATGTCTTATTTGCTTTTCTAATTAGATTGGTTTTTCTCTTAATGTAGTTAACTTGACCATTTAAAAATAAAACAAATAATAATAATAAAAAAATACAGATGGAAATGGATCTGAAGGCTGTTTACCAATAAAGAATGCTTGAATTCCAATGTAGTCTTCTGATGCTTTATTATGTGGGCCAACTTTGTTTTAATTCCTAGTAACTGTCCTTTCTCTTTCGATATTAAAACTTGAAAAATTACTGCAAAAAGCAGTCTTCCGGTATGTTCTGAATATAATACAGTCAATATGACATTGCTACCTCTGTATGAACAGAAAGCATTCTGTAAATGCCTTTTTCTGAACTGATTTTCATCAAATTGATATATGGTTGCATTAACTAATGTCATCTATCACTAAGCAATGCTTCTGTTTTATTCAGTCCTCTCCAAAGTACATATGAGCCTCTGTATGCTTATTAGTTTCTGTTCAAAGCTTTAAAAAGAGCGTATGCAAACAAAATGGAGGATTACATTGGCATGGCACTGACTTGAATACTCAAATGAACTCCTTTGTATAAGACCATGGGTCTGATGTGAGATTTCTGCCCCTCAGGTTTTTTTTTGTTGTTGTTTGTGTCTTCCTGCAGTTATAAAATAAACAACTGTGGTGCTATTTAGTAAATTAATAATTTGGCCAATTGGTGTGAAGTGCTGACATGAATGTTGCAAGAAAGATAATTGTTCTAAAAAGTTTCAGTCAATGCACAGGCTTGTTTGCTTAAAAGTAACACAACGAACTACCTAAGAGCTAACTGTTGTTGTGTAGTATAAGAACATCCAAAGGCATAACTTTGTCCTGCAAACATTACAGCTTCACTTTTGCAGTTTTCCCTGATAAATGTTTTTGCAACGTGTTGGGAAAATGTTGGGTACAAAAGACATTGCAAGAAGAATTGTAAGAAGAATGTAGAAACTTATCTTAAATGTCAAGACTCTCCAAGCTGTTTCTCACTGCCTGGTCAGCAAAGACATGTATTTGCATGGCTAAGCAGAATTGGAGGATCTAAGCTCACTCAGCAAGGACCTTTATTTTAAAAGCAAAAAAAAACTGTAAAATAAATAAAATACTCAGAACATAGCCTACCATCACTGGGTAAAGATATTTTGTGGATTTTACAGGCTCCAGGTACTTGCAGGCTCCTTGGAAATGCAGTGTAATGAAAAAAAAAACCTAATAGTGCTTGGAAAAAAAAAAGAGTAGTAATGGGGTGCAGCTGATGTATTAGCTGGAGTTGTTTTTGTGAACAAGTAGGCAATAATGGTAAGTCATAATTTGGAGTCTTTCAAATATACTGTTGAAAGGTGATACAGATTGACGATTGTAATGATTCACACTTATTTACCACAGTTGATTAAGTTAAATTCAGTGATGATACTCTTTAACTGCAGCCTAGTCAGAAGAGCTCTTATTGGTGAAGTTAACACAGATCATTACTATAGTCATTACTTGACTTGGAAATAATGGCTTGCAGCTATAGTAACTCTCAGCAAAATCTGGGTTTAATATAAAAGACCAGGGGAAAGGTTCTCACTGTCAACCACTAAACAACATAAGCACATAAATGCTTATAACCATATTACATTATTTTAGTCACATTAAAAAATGAAGTGCAAAGAATAAAGACCAATGCAACGAATACTTGTTTGGGAGGAAAAACAACAACAACAAAACACTAAAGTCAGTTCACACCTGAATTTAGTGAAACTCATGTACCTAGTTCAGTAGTAGGTGTGTATGCAGCCATTTTGCTGACACGGCAACAAGAAGAAGCTTGAGAGTCTTGAAATTTTAGTTAAGTTTCATTACTACTTCTATGATATATTGTTCCCAACAATTAATATTGGGGAAACATTTCTTGCTGAATATTGAGTTTTTTGGCCGAGGAATATGGCTTTATCAGAGATACAAGAGATTTCTTTTAATGTTATTATTATTATTTCAATAAAGCTTTGATATCACCTGAATTTGTCAGATTCCTTGAATATTCCAAGCAATTAAATATCTTTTTTTTTTTTTTTTAAAGTATTTATTTCTTACACAGACATAGCATACCCCTTCTAACAAACACAAAAGAAGGCAAAATAGTTCATGAAGTAGTTTGTTAGTGGACTGAAATGGAAATCAAATTACCAAGCTAGATTAAGAGAATCTTTTTTTTTTTTTTTTTTCCATTTTAATACATGCATTATTATATTATACCCCGTGAATCTGGAAGAACTGTTTTTTATCTGAAAATGTGGGATGAAATAAAGATGATTGTGAAATTAAAATAAAAAAAAAACATGATGTATTACAGTTTTCCTTTTATATACGTAATCTACTATTAGCAATAGTATTTTTTTAAGGTTTTACATAAAAAGCATTACAAAAAGTTCCTACACTGGCTCTCAGAGATCTGTTACAAAGGGGTGAAGTGACTTGCTAAAATTAATTGTCAAGGATAAAAATCAGGGGTAGAGTGAAAAAACAGAACTTCATTTCAGCTCTGACTGCTTTGTACATCAGTGCAAAGAGCTCTAAAAGCCCTGAATCTAATTAGGCCACAATATATCTAGCAGGCACACAGTAAAAAGCTGCAATGCTGTCTGTTGTTGTTATTGTTCTTTTCTAAAACAAAAGAAAACATTTGGTAGGAATCTCTTAAGAAGTGTGGTGTAGGGTGTATTGTGTTATGGATGGATGTGGGGAGAGCTTTAAAGACTAGATACAGAGATTCCAAGAAGGACTGAAAAGATAATTTAGGTCATACAAGGTGTTGGCTTATGTGCTTTATTTTAAAAAAGATGCATGACTTTTAAAGATGATATCTTTTGTACCTGAGCAACTGATATAGTTGGAGGAAACAGCAGTTGCTCGTTATAGAAGCTGCTCTTCAACTTCTTTAGCAAAGAAATGATGGCCTATACACTGAAGTGCTAACTCAGCAGTCTTATGCCGGGGTCACTTACTATCACCTATATTTACTGCCTTTATTGGAGACGGCTACTGGGATGAATTTTTCTATATGAAAGAAAAGGGAGGGATTTTTATGCCTGTACAGCTCATGCAACTTGGGATACCACAGGGTATCCAAGATACCAACGTAAGGATATGAACCAGGCTAAGTGCCTTCTGGAGCAGCAGCAGCTGGAGAGCAGGCACCTAAAATGGGTCCTTTGGCACACTTAGCTACCTAAAATGTTTAGTAACTCAATTCTGAATCTCTTCAGTAGCTTTTCTTAGCTAATCGGAAAGTAACCACAAAATGCCTTAGAGTGTTGCAATAGCCTCTGTGCTTGGTGGTTGCCGGAAAAAATGCGAGTTGAACTCCATTTACCTAGCTACGAGGGGACACACCAGCCAGTAAAAAAACAGTCAACTTAAATTTCCAGTACAAACACACACTATTATTTGAACAGCACATTGTAACATGGGGAAAGAGCCATCATCCTGACAGAAGAGTATCTGACAGTTTCTTCTATTTAATGAAATATAATGCTGTAAATATGTTTTCCTATATCAAAGGGAACACATCATTTGCTTTGCTTTGCAACATTATGAATTGTGTTTAGCTTAGAGTTTTCTGTCTTTTGTAGCATTTTCAAGTAATTTAATTTATTTCATAGTGAGAGATGCTATCATGACAAAGTTATACTTAAATGGCAGATTTCTTTTTCTATTGATGTCTCAACAGGGAATATTCCCCAATTATTCTGTTCCATGTAAAATACAGTCATTTGTAATCACCATGTTAAGTTAACTAATGTAATGAGAAGTTATGTTCTTTCACAGTATATTTTATTTACTGTTTTTTATATATTTTATTTACATGATGTAGCTGGAGAAGCGTTTTATGTTGTAAGCCCTATCACAAAAATACCTTGCTGCAGCACTGCATATAAGGCTCTCAAACAGCATGGAGAAGCTTTAACCTGAAATCAACCTGTTCTTGGACCTCTGTTTTAATATATATATAATAATATATATATATATATTAACAGTATAACAGTATCAATTACTCTTGTGAAAGATATTCCCTTTCCCTGGTGTCAGTCTTGGAAAGCTGTTCTTGAAAATGTGAGCACTTGAACTAGATTTTTGTTATTGTTTTTAAAGGGGTGGAGGTTCAGGTATGTAATTGCTTTTAATCTTAGTTCTTATTAAATAGGAGCTCTTATGCTGGCTTACTGCTATATTCTCCAAGCCAATTTTACAACCCGACAGCAGCCAAAGCCAAGGCGGGTTTATACTTATGCCAATACTCCACTAAGCTTTCAGAAGGTATAAGGTGTTTTTTGTTGTTGTTTTGTTTAGTTTAAAGAATGATGAAGGCAGTCAGTACTTCTGTGGATGGATAACTTCCTAGACTCTGTTAGGAATTCCTCACAACAGGAAAGTACCTCAATGGTTCTTTACTAAGCTTGTAAATGTAAACACATGCATGTCAGAAACCCTGTTTTTTTGCTTCTGAATACTATTTCTGTGAATGACTTATCACTTGTTCTGACTCTACAAGGACTCTACAAGTTGTCATACTACGTACTAACTCAAATTCATGCAGCAATAAATAAAAAAAAAAAAAAAAAAAAAAAAGGCCAGTCTGATTTACTTTAAGGTATTGTAACTTGTTTTCAGTAAAGCCTAATATTTCAAAAAGCTCTATCCTGCAGCTTCCTCAACCGTGTGTTGAACTTTTTACTTTTTCCAGCATCCAACAAGATAATTACCAAATCATGACCCACTGGTACTTATTCTTTTGTTTCAAAAGGAAATTCTAAATACGCTGAAACTTTGTATTGGTTTAGGACATGAAAATTTTTTAAAACTGTGTTCAGTAGTAATTTAATGTCTGAGGAATAGAGAAAAGAACACATCTTGGAGCACAAATGTGCTTGTTTGTTTTCTGAAATATTAAATATCCATACCAGTCCGGGTGGGGGGTATTCACATTTCTATTAAGATATGCTGAATGAGTATCTCTGTTCCCAAGCAACGCCCTTCCCTGGTGTTTGCATTACTCCGGTCTGTTTCTAAGAGACGGTCATGCACAAATTGATAGCAAGTACATATATGACAAAATGTTTTCCCAAGTGTGCTCACAGAATTAAACATTTGATGTGAGACAGTGCTTTCCATGAACTTTCTTTTTCCCTTACTGTCCTTTGCAAGCAAGGTTAACCTGGAGGTAAATTATCGTGTACATGTACTGTGTAATAATTCTAAACTCCTTCCTGTCCATAGCATATGTTCTATGCATCCTTTTATCCTTCTACTTCTGTTTTTATCAATAACACATCTCCCAACTCTTTGATATGGCCTGCACATATAGACTATTAGATACCCTTAAAGGCCTACAGTCCTAAACATCTATCTATGCTGTGTTCAACTGAAGGAGGATTTGCCTGTGCAGTTAAGGGTATTAATGAGTAATACTTAATGCTATTGTTCTTTGTTATGCTCTTCCTAAGCTGAAATGAAGAAATCCCGAAAGGTATCATGCTGGGATTTTTTGTTGTTGTTGTTGTTGTTGTTGTTGTTGTTGTTTGTTTTTTTTGTAGTTGTTGTTATAGAGTATCTTTATATTAAATCACCATTAAAAGCTGTAGCTGACCGCTGTTTTCATATGTATTGCTAAAGCCAAGAGAGCAGCCTTCTGGATCGTTGTGGGCTGTCTACAGCATGAGAAGACATGCAATATCATTAACGTGGTCCTTTAGGACATGAACCTCCAGTTCTTTAAGCATACACATTGTGTTATTAATTTAACTGGGGGCGTGCAATATAACAAAATGTATGCTTTGAGCATGTCTACAATTAAAAGATACTACTCTGAAGCTGTGCGTTTCAGTCATGACATGTAGTTTTCTGAGGCTTCCAGATGTGATTTTTGAGTTCACTGTTCTGAATTGGAAAGGTTTGAGGCACAAGGTAATGAATGGTAGTTCAGGTTTACAAAAAAGGGAAAAAAAAAAAAAAAATCCTTTAATGTAGGATAGATAGGAGCATCAACAGAAGCATCGATGCATGTAGTTATTGGCACCGTTTCTTTTGAAAGTGATGGTTTTAACATACCATATAGCTTTACCACTTGGCTGGCGCATAAGAAATACTTCCTTAGTCATAACTGGAATGCTTTATTCAGAGAAAAAAAGCCTACAAGATAAGAGAACATAAGTGAATCTATCTGAAAACATACTTCCCTCTTAAAGAAGAACTTAAAATATAGAAGCAGATGTCAGGTAAGAAGATCCCCAGAGTCACAGAATAGTCTAGGTTGGAAGAGACCTCCAAGATCACTGAGTCCAACCTCTGACCTAATGCTAACAAATCTTCCACTAAACCATATCTCTAGGGATGGTGACTCAACCACTTCCCTGGGCAGCCTATTCCAGTGACTAACAACCCGTTCAGTAAAGAAGTTCTTCCTAATATCCAACCTAAACCTCCCCTGGTGCAACTTTAGCCCATTCCCCCTCGTCCTGTCACCAGGCACGTGGGAGAATGGACCAACCCCCACCTCACTACAGCCTCCCTTCAGGTACCTGTAGAGTGCAATAAGGTCACCCCTGAGCCTCCTCTTCTGCAGGCTGAACAGTCCCAACTCCCTCAGCCGCTCCTCGTAAGTCTTATTCTCCAGACCCTTCACTAGCTTTGTAGCCCTTCTATGGACTCGCCCGAGCACCTCCATGTCCTTCTTGTAGCGAGGGGCCCAAAACTGAACACAGTACTCGAGGTGCGGCCTCACCAGAGCCGAGTACAGGGGGACAATCACTTCCCTGGACCTGCTGGCCACGCTGTTTCTTATGCAAGCCAGGATGTTGCTGGCCTTCTTGGCCACCTGAGCACACTGCTGGCTCATATTCAGCCAACTGTCAACCAATACTCCCAGGTCCTTCTCTGCCAGGCAGCTTTCTAACCACACATCTCCCAGCCTGTAGCTCTGTTTGGGGTTGTTGGGCCCCAGGTGCAGGACCCGGCACTTGGCCTTGTTGAACTTCATACCGTTGGCCTCAGCCCATCAGTCCAGCCTATCCAGATCCTCCTGCAGAGCCTTCCTACTCTCGAGCAGACCGACGCACACACCTAACTTGGTGTTGTCTGCAAACTTGCTGAGGGTGCACTCGATCCTCTCGTCCAGATCATCGATGAAGATGTTAAAGAGAACTGGCCCTAGTACTGAGCCCTGGGGGACTCCACTAGTGACCGGCCTCCAGCTGGATTTGACTCCATTCACCACAACTCTCTGGGCCCAGCCATCCAGCCAGCTCTCAACCCAACAAAGCGTACGCCAGTCCAAGCCATGAGCAGCCAGTTTCCTGAGGAGAATGCTGTGGGGAACGGTGTCAAAAGCCTTACTGAAGTCAAGGTAGACCACGTCCACAGCCTTTCCCTCATCCATTAATCATGACACCTTGTCATAGAAGGAGATCAGGTTCGTCAAGCAGGACCTGCCCTTCATAAACCCATGCTGACTAGGCCTGATCGCCTGCTTGCCCTGCTTGGTATATAGTAAGATACTGCTTGGTATATTGGTAAAATAGTGCTTGGTATTCCCCACTCCCCTCAAGAACTAACAATTGTCCTGAGAAAATGCAAGGTATAGAAAACATTTTTATTAATACCTTATCCTTAAATGCTTAGAGTCAATATTTTGCTGTTTCTTTAGATCTTGTGATGAGACTGCCTGTTAAAGGCAAATTCAAATAATGCACCTTCCTGTGAGGCAAAAGCAAACATAGGCCAGAAAACATAATAGTAGTGATAGCACTAAATCTGAATTGCCTGGAGATGCAGATGAGTATTGCAGCTGATGTGCAGTGCTATCAGGTGAACGGGAAGATAGCTGGCTAAGGTGTAAAGCAGCCTTTAAATGTTGCATCTGAGATTATCCACAAGTGTAGCTAAGCCAAAAATCACTGTAGTAAGCTATCAGTATAGTGCAAGATGAAAAAAAAACATGTCAGATTTAAAGAAAATAAATGGAAAATTCCTGTCTTTTTTATGTTTTTGTTGTTGGTGGTTTTCTTCCAAATCTCCCCCTTTCCCCCTTCCTGCCTGGTAGCTGGTATTGCAGCTAGGCTGTTAGCACACCTCTCTTCCCACTTTCAGCTGTGTATGGGGAAAACTTTCTTCTTCATTCTGAGCACCCAAATATTTGTTGTTCTGCAGCTCAGCGTCAAGTTCCACATTGCAGCACTGCTGTAGTGAGTTTACATGGCAAGGTTTTGGTAGCAGGGGGCCATAGAGGTGGCTTCTGTGAGAAGGATCTAGAAGCTGCCCCATGTAAGGTAAGGACCCCACTGCTGACCAGAGCTGAGCCAATAAGTGATGTTGTTTCTCGCCTCTGTGAGAGCAGATTTAAGTCAGGGAAAAAAAAAAACGCAGCACCACACAGCAGCTGGGAGGGTGAGAGGAGTGAGGAACAGCCTTGCAGGCACCAAGGTCAGTGAAGAAGGAGGGGGAGAGGTGCTCCAGGTGGCAGAGCAGAAGTCCCTTGCAGCCTGTGCTGAGGCCCATGGTGAAGCAGGCTGTCCCCCTGCAGCCCATGGAGTACCACGGTGGAGCAGGGTTCCACGCTGTAGCCAGTGGAGGAGACCACGGTGGAGCAGCTGGGCCTGCACTGACAGAGGCTGCGGCCTGAGGAAGAGCCCTGCCAGAGCAGATTCCGGGCCGGACCTGCAGCCCATGGAGAGGAGCCCACGCAGGAGCAGGTGACCTGGCAGGAGCTGTTGCCCGTGGGGGACCCAGGTTGGAGCAGTTTGCTCCCAAGGGATGGACCCCGTGGTACAGAGCCATATCTGGAGCAGTTCTTGAAGAGCTGCTGCCTGTGGGCAGCCCACGCTGGATCAGTTCGGCAAGGACTGCATCCCGTGGGAGGGACCCCACAGCACAGGGGACGAGAGTGACCGAGAAGGAGTGGCGGTGAAGAAGTGCTACAGACTGACCATAACCCCCATTGCCCCGTTCCCCTGCGCCGCTTGGGGGGAGGAGGTGGAAGAGGGTGGATGGGGGGAGGTGCTTTTAGTTTCTTTCTTTGTTTCTTGCTTCTCTAGCTTGTTAGTAATAGGCAATAAATCTCACTATCTCCCTATGCTGAGTCTGTTTTGCCCGTCACAATAATTACTGCGCAATCTCCTCGTCCTTATCTCAACCCTTGAGCCCCTTTCATTGTATTTTCTCCCCGTTCCTCTTTGAGGAGGGGGAGTGAGAGAGCTGTTGTGGTGGAGCTTGGCCAGCCACCTAAGTAAAACCACCACAGCTGCCTTCACCTGAACATAGATATACTCGTACATCCTGTTACACTTAAAGCACAGTGTGTCACCACTGAGACTTCAGGGGGCTCCAAGTTAATCTCTCAAGCTGTATCTGTACAAGCTGTTCCATTTTTTTTTTGCCATCTATGATAACAGGTTTTGAAGGACAATTTTCAGGAGTGCATAATGCCTGCCTTTCCTCCCCTGGATACTGACCTTTATTTATAATGTATTTCTTTCATACTGTTGATATTTAATTACAAATCTGAATCCCTTGTGGGTGTCATACTATAGAGCAAAAATTTAGTTACTCGTGTTGACAGTATTAAGAAGTAGATAAATTGGAAATGCAGTCAAGGGACTTAAGTTCCTTTTTCTCTGTTATTCTGCTTTCCTTTCTATGAGAATTATAACCTTGACCTTTATTTTCCAAATAATTTTGAGGGGGGAGCGGGGAGATTGAGGAGAGGGATTCAACTAATGCTTTCTCAGTTTTCATTATTAGTGCTTCATACTGGTATTCTTGTGGCTAGTCTTCTGATTAGTGTTAAGATGGAAAGGGACCTATTTAACTTCATACATGAGTGTGGTGGCTTTAAATTTCCCGGATCTCAATGTTACATTATGTGGTCCTCAACTCCTGTGTAGACCTGACTGATATTTTACAGTCACTCATGGCAGGCAGGATCCCCAGATCCACTAAGCAGTGTGAAATACCAGCTGCTACCTCGCTACAAGCGTGGGGCTTTGATGGGGAGAAGAGGATGGAGATGGTTTGTTGTGCTAGCTTTCTTGTTTGTTCTAACCTGAATACTGGATTATTTGACCTCTTAGGAGTAAAGTATGACTAAAAGGTTTTTTTAAGATTTGAGTAGTCGTTTTGAATAGGTTAAAAAAATAGTTAAACATGACTAAACCATTACTTACCATTAAGTAAATACTTATGCAAAGACTTTAAGACTCTTTAGTTGCACATCTTATTTTATGGCACCGTTTACACTTATGTCTAAAGAACCAAGTAAGGAGAGGGGAACAGAATAGTGGTACAAATAAATGCGTGTGCTTCAACATCATTTATAAAAGTTAAAATATCATTATCTTGTTTAACATCCTGCTAGACACTTCTCCTTGACCTAGTAGACACAAGCTTCGCTCTGTGTTTTCTTTCGTTTTCTTGATTTATTTTTTCCCCCCACATATCCACATTTATCTAGAAGTCTGAACATGATACACGTTTTCACCTGTATTGAAGTCAAATGCTTTATTTTGCCTAATACATGCTAGTAGCATCACGGAAAATCAGTGCATAAACTGTGGGGTAGATAAACAATGGTATGTGCTTGGGAATAAAATACTGTACACACAAGCCTGTTCTTAAGAGCTGGCTAGACCATGCAAGTGGAAAATTCCTGTTACTTCTCAGAAATTTGAGAACCAATTCTGCAGCAAAGCCAGAAATTTTCTTTTGTCAGTGTGTCAGGAGTTGCTCTGAACATACTTACTCTACCCTATTTTGTGGTTCATCATCCATAGTTTGAATTGTTGCACACATTATCATTGGTCCTTCAATTTTCCTTATTACATAGGTTAATAAATAAAAAGTATACAAACAGGGAGGGATTGCTTCCTCCAGGCTTTAAAGACATTTCCTCTCTCAGGTTCACAAAGGCTCTTGTTATTTCTGTTATGTGCCATTTCCAAATGGATCACGCTACAGTTGTCTGAGTAATGTGGGCAACGTATGTACTGTTTATATGCAATATGTTGAATGATAATAAAGAAGCTTTAGGTTCCTGAAGTATATAATTTCTGTTAATAGTTTGAAATTTTATAATTATAGATAATGTGCTAACTGTATGTGCAAAGACTGACCCTTAAACTTTCTTCCCTAAACTAACAAAACTAGCTTTTCCTCTTAATGAAAGTTGCTATGCAAAATGAGAGATCAAAAACATTAAAAGACACATGGCATTTTCTGTAGAGAGGCCTATTTAACAATTAATTCACTATTAATACAAATAAGTTGTTTTCTCAGTTTTTTTTTTTTTTTTTTTTTTTTTTTTTTTCTGTAAACCATCTAAGCATAGACTTGGAAACAATGCAATTTATACAGTAAAGGTAAAAAAGAGAAAAACAGATATTTATTGTGGAGTTCCCATAAGCCTCCTTGCTTAGACAGCTTAGCTCTCTCTGCCCTAAGTAAACATGACATGGGAGGATGGCTGGAAATCATAGAAGGGCAGATATTTTTTGTGACTTTTAAAATAACAGTTTAAGCCTTATTTATTTATTTATTTAACACTGGAATGAGTTAGTTTGCTGGTTTACTGAGTAAAAAATAAGAAACCTCTAAACCTCTCCCTGATCTCCTTCCTCTACTGTCTCGCATGGTGAAGGGATTAGTAGCTTTGGCATAAAACAGCTGGACAAACTGGAGTGAGATTTCGTAAGGCTTGAGGAACGGTTCATTATGAATACTACTAATGAAACAGATCAAATTCCTATTGAATTCATGGTTTTTTCCTTTGACTTCACCAGGATTTACCTTGAATACTAGGTAAGAAGGATGTTTCAACCATCACAGCGATGTTTTCAAGTTCCGTGAATGAGCTTTCTCATTCAAATTTTCTAACTAAGACTCTCAACAACACTTCCCAAGTGTCTGTATGCCTGTTTACAGGACTTAGGCTTGTAGTCTAAGTGTGGATATTATATATGCATAGTTGACAGTTGAAATAGTTGGCATCTCAGAAGCTGTTGAGGAAGATGCTATTGGAATAGCATTCACTATCTCTTAAAAAAAAAAAAAAAAAAAAAAAAAAAAAAAAAAGAGAACATCAAAAGAAAACATTGGTCTGACGATGAAAATGATTTTTCCTAAAAATTTTATGGTGCACATAGCAGGTGTGTGCTGCAAAGTGTGTTTGTGGGAAGGGGAGGTTGTTTTGGTATTATGAGGAAACACCTGTTGATCATGCAGCTCTGTAGGATAGCAGACAACAACAGGACAGTGTCTAATGGGATAAAAATTCTGACTCTTTTTCACTTGTATAGAGTTTTCTCATCCCACATGTCTAGTGATATCTCACGGCAGGATATCTCTCACGAAAACTTGCCTATCTGGCAGGTGATTCACAGATAGCTATAAGTGTATGTGATTTGAAAACAGCAGGCAAACTTCCCCTACAACAACTTGCCAAACAAATTTGTTGAGAATAAACTGCTATTAGAATTGTTTAGAGATGCTGAAAATTTATCAAAGATTTCATGTTGTTTTAAGCCATGATTATTAATTATGCATTTTTAAAAGAATATACAGAACTTCACATACAATCTAGGTAAGATGCTCAGTAAAAGATAAAATGAGAAATATCAAAGAATCACAGAATTGAAGGGGTTGGAAGGAACCTCAAAAGATCATCAGGTCCAACTCCCCTGCCAAAGCAGGTTCCTTAGAGCAGGCTGCCCGGGTAGGCATCCAAATGGGCCTTGAATATCTCCAGAGAAGGAGACTCCACAACCTCCCTGAGCAGCCTGTTCTAGTGCTCCGTCACCCTCACCGTGAAGATATTCTTTGACATGTCCGTGCAGAACTTCCTGTGCTCTATCTTGTGGCCATTACCCCTTGTCCTGTCCCCACAAACCACTGAGAAGAAGTTGGCCTAATCCCTCTGTCTCCCACACCTCAGGTATTTATACAGGTTGATAAGATCCCCTCTCAGTCTTCTTTTCTCCAGGCTGAACAGACCCAGGTTTCTCAGGCTTTCCTCATAGGGAAGATGTTCCAGGCCCCGTATCATCTTTGTGGCCCTCTGCTGCACTCTTTCCAGGAGATCCCTGTCTTTTTTGTACCAGGGAGCCCAGAACTGGACACAGTACTCCAGGTGAGGCCTGACCAGGGCAGAGTAGAGGGGGAGGATCACCTCCCTTGACCTGCTGGCCACGCTCCTTTTAATGCACGCCAGGATTCCATTGGCCCTCTTGGCCACCAGGGCACACTGCTGGCTCATGGTCAACCAGTTGTCCACCAGGACCCCAGGTCCTTCTCCACAGAGCTCCTCTGCAGCAGGTCGTCCCCCAGCCTGTACTGATACATGTGGTTGTTCCTTCCCAGGTGCAGGACTCTACATTTGCTCTTATTAAACCTCATTTGGTTTCTTCCTGCCCATCTCTCCAGCTGGTCCAGGTCTTGCTGAATGGCAGCACAGCCTTCTGGCATGTCAGCCACTCCTCCCAGCTCTGTGTCATCGGCATACTTGCTGAGGGCAGACAGTATTCCCTCATCAAGGTTGTCGATGAAGATGTTGAATAAGACCAGACCCAGCACTGACCCCTGGGGAACACCGCTAGTCACAGGTCTCCAGCCAGAGAAATATGTATGTATTCTTATAATTCTGGTGCTTTGGATAGAACCCAACTGAATGTAATATTAGTTGAAATGATTTTTACTTTGTTGCC
Organism: Oxyura jamaicensis; assembly: GCF_011077185.1. Taxonomy (NCBI): domain Eukaryota; kingdom Metazoa; phylum Chordata; class Aves; order Anseriformes; family Anatidae; genus Oxyura; species Oxyura jamaicensis. The sequence goes on from NC_048905.1 coordinate 2,986,650, forward strand.
AGGTGGAAAAAAAATTGTCTTGAATTCAGACCAAGTTTTTATCCTGAGACAAAATTAGTTTAAATGTGGAACTATGTCTGGTTTGTGATGCTAATGCAGGACTGTCTTTGAGTCTACATTTAAATCTAGCTAATTGCTGCAAGGACAAAGCTACACCTTGCACATAGCAAGATCTAGTTATATTTTGCTGTAAATGGAAAAATAAATGTCTACCTATCTGATGAAAATCACAGAAAGACAGCAAATAAGTAGCTTAAAACAGATTAAAACTGCTGGATGGAATGCTGGAAAAATGGGATTACAATAAAAATGACAACAGCATCTTATGTTAAATAGAAGTAACAATAGATCATTAATGGTTTTTTCTTTTTATATAATGAAAATAATGGCACAAACCAGAGCATTTAATTACATAATTCAGTTTATAGATTAGTTTGTTTTTGTGTGTTTATTTTTTTTCCTGTCAATGACATCCAACATGTGAATAGATTACCTGTTTTCCATTTAATATATTCTGATGTGTTTGTAGTGGAGGGAAAAATAAAGAAACACATGAGTCATTTGTGCTTTAAAGGTTTTGATTATGATGCAGGTATAGCATCATGTGCATTTTAATGACTTGGATAGTAGTTGAAATTGTCAAACCTTACAAACCTAAGAACAACAAAATGTCTCTGCAGTCATAGAACTCAGTCTCCAGTTCTGGATGAGAATTTTAAGCTCTGGCTGAAGGAACGTAAAGTTTGAATGGCAAATGAAATTTTTGTTTTCTTTAAAACAAAAGACAAGATCATAAGTAAGCTGTCTGTAGAGAAAAGCCATGTTGTAGTGAAACTGAACACAAATGATTGAAGGGTAGATAAAGGAAGGTTACAGCAGAAGAGGGGAGTGGGTCGAAGGCATTGGGTTATGTGAGACCTTGAGGAAAGAGATCAGAGAGGACATTAAAAAATAGTGTCAACATCATATGGGGTACTCTTAAATGAGAGAACTGCAGGAGGATAAGAAGCTTTTGATACAGCGGTACCAACAGATGTTCTTTGTAGAAAACAATGATTGCATGGTGTGCAAAGAGAGATGGAAATGGAGCCCTACTGAGTGATGAAGAATTTCACCAGTGACTTTATGCATATAGTGCCAGAGGTAGAGCGTGAGCATCATAAACGTTGCATTAGAAACGGGAGTTGAGGAGTAGCTTCCTTTTCTCCTCTTGTTGTTCTTCTGGACACTGCAAAGGATATTATAAGAAATCCCGTTAAGTCAGTTCATACCACAGAAGCTGGAAACGAATGCCTCAAAATAACAAAGTACTGGAAAACCATCAATCCTCAGCCCACGTCACAATTTGTTTGATATGGTAAGATAAGTAGGTCACTTTGAAAGAGGTGCAGTACTTGTTTCGTAAGCAAAGTAAGTTTCACAAGAAACCTAGTTCTTGTGTATGCCAGCTTCATAGTTTCTTCATGGACACTTTCAAAACAAAGAAGAGAAATATAACTTAATGTGGTGAATTGTGGCTCTGAGGTTTATTATAAAAGTCATTCTGTAGATATCTACACTAGAAAGCAGTAACCGCCTGCTCCGTCTCTAGCACTTATGACTTGGTGCAGCCAGACAAGTCTTCTACAACATGATTACAGTTGCAAGGGGAAAAAGAATCAATGGCTAAGCTCTTAAGAAAATAAATAAATAAAACAATCTGTTTCAAAGGTTGCTACCATGTTGTACCCAGGTATCAGAATACCATTTGGCATGCAGCATGTTTATTGACTTTTTCAAGCTTTCTTTATAAGTGTAGTATGATAGAGAAGCTATGAAAATGGCTCTGATAATTGGAAGTAAGCTGGGTGTTTTGCATATTCAAAAGTTTCTTGAGATATTTTTTTCTGTGCTTGATTGCCACCAATGTGTTTAACAGTTCTCAGTTTCTGGAACTGATGCTCTATCTTCTGGTCTTTTTCTTGGTGGAAAAAAAAAATAGTTTGTATGTTTTCAGTTCTTTTTTTGGCATTTCAGGTTCATGTATGAGAAGGGAAGATATTTCCCTTGTAGTTAATCATTAACATGAATTAAAAATGAAATGTATACTCTAAGACTACATGCTGGAGTCTGTGAGGAAACTTCTTTAAACATGAAGAGCTTATCGTGACAGCATGTGGAAGTGGCCTTCAGTCAAGTAAAGAGTCTTCAGCTCCTAGTGGGACAGCTCCCTTCATTTTGCCTAGAAGGTGACAGCTGGCTGATGTTGGTAGATGATGATTTAACTCTATCTTCACTTGCTTTAAAGTTGACCAAGAAAAGTGTTTTTTAATACTGGTTTTAATAATGCTATACTCAGTACACAAAGCAAAGTAATCACACAGTTAATCATGTGTTAGCAGAGGACAACTCCGTTATATTTCACTATTGATCATTAAATGATTCTCAGTGCTCACTGCCTTCCAGTAAAGTATCCGATAGCCTGGCCGATACTTGCCACGTGGGGTTCATGCTCTATTCCATCTTTCCCAGGTGAGCACAGCATTTAGTTTGTCTGTCTTGCCATAGGTATAAAGCATCTCTCCATCCAGCTATCTCAATATTTTACACAGGCTGTAATATTGTTCACCCATTGTGGAGAGTGGTATGGGGGAGGCGGTGAGGTCATGTGAATCTTCTGATTTGGCAGTTAGCAACTCAGTGACAATTTTGAGGAGAAAACAGTTAATTCATTTGCAGTCTTGTCCTGTAGCCACTGACAGTGATGTTCCTATATCCACGTGACTTTGGCTGCCTGTGTAAAGAGATTTTCTGAAACCCACTGTTTTAGCACTAATAGCAGCTGTAGAAGAAACCTTTTCTGGATGTGCAATTGCTATGTAACAGGGAAGCCAGAGGATGTCCTCCATTGGTGCTTTCAAGGCTGGTACTGTTGTTGCAGTGGCATATAGAGACCTGAAAGTTTCTGAAATGCACAAGGTCGCTGCATGAAAGATGATGATGATTACCATTCACAAGTCATCTGGCTGAGCTAAAGTGTGATCACAACAATTACAGTAAAAACACATGGAAGAGACACAGATTTGTGTGCTGAATACTTTCATGCTATACAAACTATGAAGTATCTGTTCCATTAAGGTAAAAAAAAGCTTAAATGAAACAGAAAAAATCATAGATAGTTGTGTTTCCAAGTTGTCTTAAAGGCATGTAAATAGAACTATTTAATTTCTTCAAGTGTGTTCTAGATGATGATCATAGCAAGTGAATAGGGGAAAAGCCTCAGCTATGTATTGAAGTTGAAAACCAGATGGAGTCAAAAATTCTGTTTCACGGAGGGAGAGACTGAGATTTTTGGTGAGGCATATGTGTCTAGGTTTATTTACCAACTGCAAAAAATGAAAGGCTGAAACTTCATCATTTGGACAGTAGTATTTCTTTTATTTCTTTTTGAAGCTGTTTTATTGCTGATTTCTGGACATTCTAGGGTGACAACAAATGAAAGGAGTTTAGGAATAGTGCACTTTTATTTTGTAGTCCTCTACATGGAGGTCTATTTTTTGTGGGTGGTCACTTTTTTTTTCTTTTTTTTTTTTTTTTTTTAATTAATGCATTGGTTCCCTGAAGTAATTTTTATTCTGAATTTAGGGCATTGCTAGCTTGTACTATACCAATGAACGCATCTAGTGGTAGTCAAAGTAATCCATTTCTCTTGGAGAGGAACACACCACTTTTTTATTTTTTATTCTTTGCTACTGAAGATTTGGGAAGGAGTAAGGGAGAAGCGGTAACCAACACAAGAATACTGAATATTAACAAAATTCTTCTCTAAATGCTAATTAAATGCATAATTCAAGAAGAGCATTTGGATTTTTTGACTGATTCTACCAGTTAGAAGCAATTTAGAGAAAGTGTTAATTTTGTAACTCAGACTACAGAGCCTGTAACTCAGAGCTAATCTGTATGGAGCTCCTGTGCTCATGAAAAAGAAATGAGCAGAAGCTACTTGTGTACAGCATGCTTAAATGGCAGTAGAGGTATGATAGAGGCTGTCACCCTTTCAAACTTGTTTATAATAGAATCCCTTTTATTATTACTTCTCCAAGTAGCTTTACTTGTGATGTTCATTCATTTTTTTCATTACTTTGACTTTTGTTTATAATAAAATTAATTTTGAAATTGCAAATACAACTCGTAGACAAGAGGAAGGTTACTCTTAAATTTATTCAATTATTAGGTATTTGTGCATAAATTCACTACCCCTATAACGTAGTCCAAAACATCTGGACATACAGAAGTCCCCATTGTATCTTTTAGTATATGTAAATAACTCCGTATGGAATTGTCTCCTTCTTGTTCATATAGGGTTCTATCTGTCTCTGGTAAGGCAAATTTTCATGTGAAGTTTTTATTGTTCACTGCTTTCAAGTAGATTTGAAGTACTATACTGCAACTGCAAGCTGAAGATATATTCCTGTGGAATATATTTTAGTGCTTTGGAATAGATATTGCAAAAGAAAAATAGTTGTGTAAGCAAAGAAATCTGATTATCAAAAATAGGGTATGAATTAGATTCATGCTCATGGTAATGATTTGCTCAGTTCCAAATTAGCTAGGCTTATTTTCTCAGACTTACTTGTATTATCTGCTTAGAAAATAATCAAGTTCCATGTTACAGACAGTTCAGCTAAATTGTTTATACTCATTTAAATTTTATGTGTCAGGTCACATGTCATAAAACAAAATAAAATTTAACATAAGTGACAACACCACATGGTGCTTAAAATTTAAAACATAATGCATTCATTTTAGTATCCGATACTTAGAATCAATTCTGAAACTGCAGTAATTTGGAAATGCAGAAGTAAAGGAGGGAGGGAGATGACTATGAAATGTGTCTTGTGTGTTGGCTTAGTTCTCTTCCAATAGTTATAGTCTCTTATAATTACAAGAAGTTAGAATAGCATCTTATAATTACTGCAAGTTACTGTTTCCTTACTCATGTCATATGATGGTATCATTAATGTCATTAAGTTTTTTTGTTTGTTTGTTTGTTTGTTTGTTTGTTTGTTTTTTAAAAAAAGTAAAATGTATTCATTTGGTTTTTGACAGATCTATGTCAGTGTGAAGTTTGCAAATAATCCAGCTGTTAGGGAAATACGACTGGGTATAAGATTGTAGTGGAGATGCAGGGACCGTAGGACAGTAGCCTTGTCTTCCAAATGTGATTAAAAAGTATACATAATGACTATTTATGAGCAGTACTGCAACCTTACTGAGGCTATTTTACTGTAGAAGGAAGCAGGGAAACCGGATGTGTTGAGCTGAATTACACACACTTGAGGAACAAGTATAAAAAGGGCAATGAAGAAGAGACCTAGGATTCCTCTTGTGGAAACTATTGAGGCAATTAATTAGTGAGGCTGTGTTTATCTTGTCATCAAACATGTGAAGTGTTTGGCAGCCCAAATATATGTTAGAGGCCTAGATGATGTTCATATTCTAGACATCCATATGCTGATAGAATTTCCCTGATGGATATGTCTCTAGGCTTTTTCTATATGCCTCATTTACTTTAATTACTCTTTTAATGTCACCAACCCATAGCTGAGACAAAGTATCTTTTTATATCTGTTAATGCAGAAAATACATGGGATTTTTGGCATAGGATTGAATGTAAGGAAATGGACTAGCTTTAAGATACAAAAGGGTGGAAGTAAAATACTTTTAAAGAAATCAAGAAAAAGATAATCAGTGATCATTTAAGAGAATAAGAACTCTCAAATCTTTGCAAAAAGAGGATAATAAGAGAAATCCAAGCAATAGGATAACAAAATTCTGAGGCTGGAGGTCTCTTTCACCATTTTGAGTTTTTGTTTGTTTGTTTGTTTTTATTTTAATATTCTGATGGACTTTCAATGGCTGCCAGTCTGAAGGATTTCAAACAGTGCTTCTTTAACTCCTATTCCAAAGTAATTTCTTCACAATTTTTATGGTATGGTTTCATATCAACAGGGTCATTCACTACTGTTCTGTTTAGGTAACAATATCTTAAAAACTGACAAAACTTCATTTTCGAGATGACGAGTAGTTCCTGATCTCCTTATAATAACTTTTTGATGGAGAGCACTGTAGTTCTGCATTTTTTATGTGGATAACAATGAAATTTACAACATCAAAAAAATAATGTACTTAGTGAATTTAATTATTTTACTGTATTTTCCACTACAGTAAATGAATACTTGTTAGCCATGTAGGTTTCCTGAAATGCACCAGCTTTCCTACCAATATCATTAATCCAGGCTAAAATTCTTTATTATCACTAGTAAACAGCTGCTGCTTACCTTCTCTGGCATTTGTGATCACTTAGTTACTTAATGCATCAAACTTACTGCATCACTTAATTCCAATTAAGAGTGTTCTTTTTATATTGGCATGGACCACAAACTTAAGTTTTCATTAACTCTTATTTTGTCATCCTTTCAGAAGAACCCTGTACCCAGAAGTCTCTGTCTCCATGTCTCTTTGCAAAATGATCATTTGGCATAGCTTTAACCATAAAGGTTAAACACAAGCAGTGCTCAGGGTTGGACACTTTACTCCAACAGGAAGCAAAAAGTTATTATCTTAAATCCTGCCTAAAAGCAATTGTGTGATAGAAATGGAATGAAATACAATTATGGAGTTTAGGCATGTTTTAAGGAACATCTAATCAGAATTGTTCCCAAGAAGCTGTTGGTTATCAGTGGTTATCAAAGGTAACTCTAAGTATGGCATCCACCCAAAAAGGCTTTCAACACTAAAAGGGATATAGTAGACTCTTTGCACCAAGCATTGTTTTAGACCTTTTGAGGACATTAAAAAAAAAAAAAAAAAAAAAGCTACAATTATTAAACCAATAGAAGTCTGAACACTTTTTCAGGGAAAAGACTGAAGGGTCTGCATTGTTTAATGTAGTAAACAGAAGATTGAAACAGGAATGTGAGGATTCTTTAAAAACAAACAAACAAACAAAAACAACAGATGAATGTAGTTTGGTAATATGTGTGGTTGGACTACACACTACATGAGGTGTTAATTGCCGGGGAGAAAAAAAAAAAAAAAACTTAAAAAAAAAAAAAAAAAAAAAAAAAAAAAAACCGCAGTACTGCTTTTAAACATGAGCATTAACTCCTCATACATCGGATGAATATGTTGTGTTCAAATGCTCAACATGAAGAGTAAATTTTCTCCCATGTTAGTTTGACAGGGACTGTTATTCAGGCATCTTACAGAAGCTATTACCTAGGATAACTTGGCCACTCAAAACACTTATGAAGCTGGTGAACTACTTGATCCTGGGTGATCACGAACCACATGAAATTTAACAGGGGCAAGTGCTGGGTCCTGCAGCTGGGATGGGGCAACCCTGGCTATACGTACAGACTGGGCGACAAGACACTGGAGAGCAGCCCCGCAGAGAGGGATTTGGGGGTTGTGGTTGACAGCAAGTTGAATATGAGCCAGCAGTGTGCCCTGGCAGCCAGGAGGGCCAGCTGTTTCCTGGGGTGCATCAAGCATGGCATTGCTAGTCAGTCGAGGGAAGGGATTGTCCCGCTCCGCTCTGCGCTGGTGCGGCCTCACCTCAAGTACTGTGTGCAGTTCTGGGCACCACAGTACAAAAAGGACATTAAAATGTTGGAGAGTGTCTAGAGGAGGGCAACGAAGATAGTGAAGGGCCTGGAGGGGAAGACTTACGAGGAGTGGCTGAGGTCACTGGGCCTGTTCAGCCTGGAGAAGAGGAGGCTGAGGGGAGACCTCATCGCGGTCTACAACTTCTTCATGAGGGGGAGTGGAGAGGCAGGCTCTGGCCTATTCTCCGTAATCACCAGTGATAGGACCTGCAGGAACGGTGTTAAGCTGAGGCAGGGGAGGTTTAGGCTGGACATCAAGAGGAGATTCTTCACCGAGAGGGTGGTCACACACTGGAACAGGCTCCCCAGTGAAGCAGTCACTGCACCAAGCCTGTCCGAATTTAAAAAGCGGTTGGACTGTGCACTTAGTCACATGGTCTAAACTTTTGGGTAGACCTGTGCAGTGCCAGGAGTTGGACTTGATGATCCTTATGGGTCCCTTCCAACTCGGGATATTCTATGATTCTGTGACTTCTACTGCTATCTTCCAGTATCACATTGCATTTTTGAGTCTTCTGCAGCTCTCAGCCAGAGGTTTGCAGCTTGTTCTAACGTACTCAGCTGCTTGGCAGGGTGTGCAGGTGGGTTTGGAGAATGGAGGGAGTACAGCAGGAAGAACACAAAGTCCCTTTCATGTGTGCACCAAAGAACAGGTTTGCCAGTTGTATTGCGTTACAGTCAGTCTCATGTTCCTAATCAGGTTAATATTTTTGACAAAGCACAAGCAAAGAATAACAAAGAAAGTGTAATCAAATTACATAATGTCAAATGTGAAAGTAGCAAACCAATGGCAGAATGAAGTTTTAACCTGTTAAAGTAAAAATGAGATTTGAGGAAATTGATGAAAGTGTCCCTTGGCTTTTTCCGTTCAAAGCCCTCTAAATTTATACATTTTTTTCAGTGTTTTTCTGATAATTAAACAACTTTCATTTTCAAATGTGTGCACTGTTTTTATTTTGGAATAAATATTTTAGTATCTTAAGTATTTCTCTATTTTTCTTTACCTTGATTACCAGTGTTCAATTTGATGGGGGGGGGAGGGGAGGGGGAAGTTAAGAAACCATTCAACATATACCAGGAAAAGGAAATGTGCTTACTAATAATAAGAATAACATACATGTTTATTGTGGTATCATGATATATAATCAGTTCTGCAGATAATCTAGAAGTCAGCCATTGGAACCTTTATTTGCCGGTTTTGTTTTTTTTAAACACGGTCTATGGAAAGTCACAAGAAGGTTCAAATGTAGTTAATATAACAAGCTTTTTTACCAACTATATTCAGAGCAGCTTTAGTACTGCAGCCACCTAAAGTCAGAGCTGGCACACAACCGTTGGCATGGGACACACATGGCTTCTGTAGAAAATGAATGGAGCTGCACCTGGGACACAACAACCCCAAACAGAGCTACAGGCTGGGAGATGTGTGGTTAGAAAGCTGCCTGGCAGAGAAGGACCTGGGAGTATTGGTTGATAATCGGCTGAATGTGAGCAAGCAGTGTGCTCAGGTGGCCAAGAAGACCAATCATGGTTTGCATAAGAAACAGTGTGGCCAGCAGGTCCAGGGAAGTGATTATCCCTCTGTACTTGGCTCTGGTGAGGCCGCACCTTGAGTACTGTGTTCAGTTTTGGGCCCCTCGCTACAAGAAGGACATGGAGGTGCTTGAGCAAGTCCAGAGAAGGGCAACGAGGCTGGCGAGGGGTCTGGAGAATAAGACTTACGAGGAGCGGCTGAGGGAGCTGGGACTGTTCAGCCTGGAAAGACTCAGGGGCGACCTTATCGCACTCTACAGGTACCTGAAAGGAGGCTGTAGCGAGATGGGGGTTGGTCCATTCTCCCACGTGCCTGGTGACAGGACGAGGGGGAATGGGCTAAAGTTGCACCAGGGGAGGTTTAGGTTGGATATTAGGAAGAACTTCTTTACTGAAAGGGTTGTTAGGCATTGGAATGGGCTGCCCAGGGAAGTGGTGGAGTCACCATCCCTGGAGGTTTTTAAAAGACATTTAGATGTAGAGCTTAGGGATATGGTTTAGTGGAGGACTTGTTAGCGTTAGGTCAGAGGTTGGACTCAGTGATCTTGGAGGTCTCTTCCAACCTAGATGATTCAGCAATTCTGTGTTTCTGTGAGTGCAGCACCAAAGGGAGTCTTTAGTAGTCCTTGTTCTCAAAAGATACTATTTATAAACACTGGACTTTGAGGTTTTCCAAGCTGAGAAGTTTCTAGAGGATTATGTAAAACCATTGTATTTCTGAGCAAGGATTTTGTTATTTTTGTTAGAGGCTTAAAAAAACTTGTTCATCATGATGATTTGTCTTTTGTGTTGATTAAGCGATATTTGAATTGTTAGTATGTCTTTAGCACTAGTTATGATCGAATAGCAGGCTTAAAGTTATCTTGTGACTCACTTGGTCCAAATAGTTTAATTCCAGTGTACAAAGCATGGGATTGATTTGGTTTATAATACAGTGTTTAATGAGTACTAGCTTTGGAAAATTTAATTGCATTTTAAGAAGTAGCTGCCAATGTGCAATTTAAAAAGCTGGGCACATACAGCAATTTTTTCTTGGAATGCTCATCTGATTTTTCTTAAACTAGTTGTCATCTCCTGTATTCATACCCGTGTCTGCTTTTTGGTTTAAATTTTTTGTTCCTGCACAAGAGCATAAATTCTGCACCATGCAGTTGCTAAATGTTATCTTGTCTTGGTACCAGTGTCTTCAGGGGATCGTGCATCTTTTTCTGTAAGTGGTAACTAAGTTGTTAGCATTGAACAGTGTAAGTGTTCCTCTCTTGACTGACAGTAGTCACTTGATAACTTCATAGGGTTTGCAGTAAGATTAGCCCTATTTTCAAGGTTTGTAATTGAATAATAAACAAGCATATGTGATTTCTTAGAGGTGTTTACCAGCACATATTTTTTGAATGAGTGATTCATTTCTGAGGTTTAATGTCAGTGTCAATTTTAGTGTGTTTGGGCACGTTATTCTTTATAATATCTAAAATCAAGTTTCAAAGGTCTTAAAGTAGTTACCTAATGTGCCAAGTAAACCATTTGTGAGACAACTTGTTTTGTTTTGGTGAGGTTGTGGTAAGGGTGTGGTGAGATTGGCCAGGGGTGATTTTTACACATTGCTTGAATTGTTGGATGATGATATATGTTACAAGGCTTCAAGTACGTCTGGTTTTTAATATCAGTTTGTGGAAGAGTTTATAATCAATAATAACCAAGTCCTGATAAATTTTTTCAACAAACCTGTGTTAGAGAAATCATAGGAAGAAAGCATTGTCTCTGTCATCCTATGTCAGCCTGGGCTTTTCTGACACAGATGAAACTCTGGAAGGATCTTTAGAATGTCTCATATAAGTTACATAAGGCTATGTAGAAAGTCTTATATAGGGATGGAGCAGGTACAAGATGTGCTTAACCCACTAGACCACATTGCCTTGTGCAAACTGCTGAAAATCTCTTTACTTAGCTAGACCAACTGTAAAATCCATAATAAAGTGTAACCACCCTTGTAAAGGTCTATATGTATTAAAAAAAAAAAAAAAAAAAAAAAAAAAAAAGTGCTATGTAACTGCAAAGGGAAGACAGCTTTTTCTTCACTTGAGGGGAATGTAGGAAAGGTACCTTTTTTTTTTTTTGTTCTGTTATTGGTGGTTTGTTTGAGGAAATTCTGTGACCCAGGGAGTAGCTATTGAGTATAAAGCTTTCAAAGGGTTTTCATTTTGAGTCTGATGCTTGGTAGTGTTTTGTACTGAGAGGAGGAGGACTGTCCTGCCTGCATACCTCGCTGTTTTGAGTGATGAACCTGTGTGTATTTTTTGGTTGTGACCGAACACAATAGCAACTCCAGAACTATTCTTGTGAGTTTGGATAGTTCTAGATTTCTGAAGTTGTCTTTATTTAGATACAAAAGAGAATTCGAAATAAAGACCATTTTTAAACCTGGAAAGCCTCACTTTTTCAGAAAGCATTTCTTAAAAGTAAGGTCATGTCTTTGCCAGACAGTAAGGACGCTTCCTCACCTGACATATCTTGCACCAAATCTGAGCATTTAAAATAAGGAAATGGGTAATCAGCATCTCCCTAAATTGTACTCTAGGCTCATAGTAATTTATTCTTATTTAACAGCATTTATTGTATATTCATCATACCCAGTAAAATTACCTGAAATAATGCTTTTAATTTGGGGTCAGTTTTAATGTAATTCATTCTGGTAAATGATTCATTGTTTAGAATGAAAAACTACAAATTCCAAAAATAGATAATCTAGACAAACATCAGATACTTCGTATCCATTTATAGTCTTCCATTTGCTCTACTACAATAAGCACATCTTATCCACGTGCAACAGAGCCCCATCTTCACCTCTCAGCATGTTGCTTGAAGAAAACAGTGAATACTATATCTTAATAAGATTGTCATCTCATTTTTTACTTTTTACATATTTGTAGTAAAATTATACACAAGACCAATGGAAGTAGCAGGTATAATACTGGTAAGCTTTGAAGAATGTTTTAAAAGATGTTTGTTATTTGTAATAACAGAAAATAGGAATTTTCTGTTACTGCGTTCCAATGTGTGAGTGTTAGTCTAGATCTTTGCCTCCTTTCCTGCAAGCATACTGGGCTTGCATGAAGAAAGGGCGTGTGCGGAAATTTCACCAACTAAAAGCCCAATAGGGAAAAATACTATTGCCCTATTTTGTAATAGAATACCCAGTTCATATTAAGTATACCTGGTTATTCATACATTGATTTACAGGAAAATTAGTTTTCTGTTACATTGAATATCAGCAAAACAGTAATCATACCAGTGAATTCAGTAGAAGCTCTGTTACTAGAGTGGAACACCACAACATTTTAAAGCTGTGCTTTAAAGCTCTAAGTAGCATGTGGCATTCAAAATAATTCTGAAGTGTAGATTGTCATTGATTAGATAAGAGACTTAGCCAACATTAAAAACTGGGGGGCGGGGGTGGGGGGAGGGCTAACGTGGAGAGAATGTTCCTGTACATCTTCTATTACAGATGCATAATATGCATATTGACTAAGAAAACGTTACAGAAAATTCCCATTTAATATTTTGATAGCTGCATGTGTGTATATATATATACATGGCTCAAAGGCCACTTGGATTAAGAAGTCAGACTGTATTTTATGTTGATTTCTTTGGAAATATAAGGTTATGTTCCCAGTTAGTGTGGCTTTAGTGTATATGGAAAGGCACTGAAAATATATCCACGATACCTCAGTCTTGTTTGGAGGCATTTAAAGGCAGCTTATATCTTTTGAGTGTTATCATTGATCTCTCTTAATCAGATTTTAGAAATTATTTTATTACATGTACTACTTATCAGGTGAAAATGGCTTATGTTCTGGAGCTGCATTTCCTTGACTGTGGTCTCAATCAATGTTAGAAGCTGCTATATACTATGCACTCCCAAGCAGTTCAGTTAGTTTATCTTTAGAGATAATTTCAAATCACTTGTAGGAAGCTCGGGGAATGCTGATACCATCGCAATTAGCTAAAAAATAGTCCAAGACCTCAATCCTTGGACATCTGTAGAGTTACTGAAACGGTAGATTAAGCTTGCTTGTCTAATGCTGCTTGTTGAATCACAAATAATTTGCATTGCTAAATTATTTGCTTTTATTATACAATAAAATATTTATATATTGCAATTAAAATTATTACATACAAATTATATGTACTTATATGTGTTGAGTTCCTATTACTTGGTGAACTGTATTGCTAGTGAAAAGAAAAAAAAAAAAATCATTCCCTAGATGTCAACATTATCGATTTGATGCATTATTCAGGAAAGGGACACTGGCATGGCTGTTCGAATAGTTCTGTTATGCGTTGGAGTGTTCCCTCTACTGAATGGTTTTAATGCCTCCATTTACCTTAGGATCTGTTTGTCAGGGTTTTTGTTCAATTCTTTTTTACTGTCTCAATCTGCTAGGTAAAGTACAAGCAAACTCTTCACAGAATGTACAATGTAGAATTTTTAATCCTTTCATTCCTAGAATAAATGGCAGAACAAAATTTTCTTCCACTGGGGGCGGGTATCCCCCATGCCACCAATAGGTCATGTAATCTATAAATGCTATGTACCTTTAAGTAATTTGTATCCCAAGAGTCACTAATGTTTTCTCCTTCTGAGAACAGAAGGTCTGTTCTCCTTTTTCCACGCCCTTGCTGATTGAGATGCTTGAAGAGGAATATCCCTTCAAACTCCTGCAGCCTGTCTCAACTATTTAGGCTAAAAGGCGTTAGTAAATTCGAGGCCTGTATGCCAACGTGGCTTCACTCTTGTTTTCATCGTCAAAATGGTTTCATTTTCTACTTTTCTTGAAGTAGTAAATACTCCTTATTTTCTATTTTGTTGTCTTTTCTGCAAAACATAATCCTATATGGATTTTATTACTTGTAATTTATAAATTATATTAATTCTTCCTGGGAGTTTTGTGTTCACGTTTCCAGTGTCTTTGCTGGCCAGAGGAAACATTCATTGAAAATTTTGCACTGTACTTGATGTTTCTATTAAACTTCCATGGCTTGATCTGGAGTTTTCTGTCTTGCCCGCTAGATCCGTCTGGGGTTAATTCTTTCATTAACACACCTAAAGAAGGGTCTCCTGGGTTTCCTTGCTTTAGAGATTTTTATCGCAATGAAAGTCAGATGCATGAGCTCTCCTTCAAAGGATCTGTACAGAGATGCAAACAGAATTAATAAAGGAAAATTTGATTGTTTAAATAGCCTACAGGACTGTGGTCTCTAAAGAGTGGGATTTATATGACAATGTAGCCTCTGTACCTGCGATGTCACACAAGACTTTTTATATCTCATTGTAAATTAAATGTAGGCATCTGATTAGGTAACTGATACTATTAACGACACAGACTACATCTTCTCTGGCCATTAACAGAACTGGGAACTCCAGGCTCTGATGTAAACCTGGACTGTACATAGGTCACGTGGCATGAATCAGACATTCTGTAGGGTGTTTCATTGGTTGAAAACTGATTAATTTTCTGCCCATCCACCTCAGTTTTGAAGAATCTTTTACTTGTAATACCTCTACAGTGTAAACTGAGGTCTGTGACTTGAAGTTAATACATCTTTAAACAACCCTGTCATTTGAGTGTCATCCTGTGCCTACAGATGTGAGGAAAGTGAATGCTGAATGTAATTTTGTAGACAATATCTGGTAGTTACTATTTTCCTAATTCTTCCACTCTAATTATAAAATATAATCCTATTTTAATCTTCCATGGCAGTTGTACAGACATATTTCCATGTACAGTTAGTACTCTATCAGTATTATATCATTATTAAACTGGATTTAGTATTTATCTTAAAAAAGGTAAAAATAGATATAGAATTACAGACCATACTGGAAACTCATTCTAATTTTTGCTGAAAATATGTCACCATTTGCCACTTCTTTTCGAAGAGTAGAAATGCATGAAAGTAATTGTTCTCCTTTGTGGAACACGATTGGAGAAAAAGATTGTGCTTCACAGTTATCTTGTGCTATCCGTTGCTTTATGCCACAATTTTAAGTCATTGAATAAGATGATTGTAGCTACTACTACCTTCTTTAAAGATAAACCTTTTCACAATAATTTTGCTGTAATACAGTATTGTCAGGAAATGAATATGCTTTACCTTCATGAGAAAACCTCTCTAATTGGAATCACTGGACCTCGACTTAGTTGTCACAGCTATATTCAGGGTGAAGGTGCAATTTTTGAGAAGTCTGATTGTGAAAAATTAGATCATGGCTTCTCTGAATAAAAACACAAGAGAATACATTTGTATGCAAGATCTTCCTGCTTGAATCTTTTTTTCTTTTTCCTGATGTTTGAGAACAATGGGGAATGTGGTGAAAGAGGAACAGGCCTGATGGTATTTCAACATTGTAACATTGTAACTTCACTTGTTACAATCCAGTAATTAAAAATACTAATTTTTTTATTTTTTTTTTTTAAAAAAAAAAAAAAAAGAAAAAAGCAACTACTCTTGTTCCTTGTTCTGGAAGAGTTAATCAAAATCTACATCTTAAACTTGGAAACAGGTGGGGGAATTGCAGCTAAAGCCGTTGAGCTTAATTAGAATTAGTCATGCATTCTGATTGTTCAGATATTGGATGAGAGACCTGCAAGGCAAGTGCTTTTCCTAAGCTCCTAAAGTCTGGATAATAAATAGAAACAACTCATCTTCTAGTGATTAGTAGACGTGTACAGAGAGAATTCATAACAGAAAAACAACACAATCCTCATCTATTAATACTTTATCTTACACTGCAGCATAACAAACCCATAGCTGAGGCACTCTCTTCTGTATTTTATGTTGTAATTTAGAAATACCAGGAGCCAGTTGTTAATGCTGTACTAACGTATGAATGGATAAAAAGAAAATTAGCTCAACAACAAGTGTGCGGGTTACGCTGTGTTGTGCTGTGTGTAAGAAAGCACAGTTGTTGGAAGTCAGCACAGGGAATGGAGGAAGGCTCTAGGCTAGCTCTGCATGTTTTTCAGAGATGTCTTTTAAGTTAGCAGCTGTGCAAAATACTAAATGTCATGAAAGGCACAAAGTCTATACTATGTTGATTTAATAACACAAATTATGGAATTTGTGGTGTACAGGAGATCTACTGAAGATGGTGGGGAAAAAAAAATCTAGAAATTAGCCGGTCGATTAATTTACCTTTTGTTATTCCCAGGCATAATATCATCAGACTTGAAGTAATCTCTATGTTCCTATGATTATTGGCTTGAATGAATTTCATCAGAAGTTCTCCAAGTGTTGATCAGCCTTTTTTTTTTTTTTTTTTTTTTTTCTGTTTGGCTAAGTCTCTTAACTCAGATTTTTAAATTCTGACAGTTACTTGTACATATTCCCACTCTGGGAATTTTAATGTCTTAATCATGATAATGTAAAATAATACGATGATTCCTTTGTAAGGGTAGATTTTTCTTGGTTTCTGGGATGCTTAGGTGACTAGTTAGTGCAAATTTAAGTAAAATAATTGCTGTGATATAATGGGCTTGCATTACATCATGCTCAGAAGGTTGGTCTCAGAAGACCAACTATCAATGAAAAAAAAAGAATAAATGTTCATTAGAAGATACATTATCATACGCTGGAGCTTTGTCACCTTTGCTTGTATGTCATGGAGATCACTAGAAAGTGAGCAATGACTCTAATGAGTGACTTGAAAAGCTGTGGCTATGGAAGGTTTGTATAGTCTACAAAATTATTATTGAGTTAAAAAGTAGTGGTATATGAGGCAATTAGAAAAATAAAAATGATTACAACTCAAACCAAAATGCATGATGCTTTTCTTGTTGAAAGTGTGCCTAAAACCTCTGCTGATGCACTATGCAACCCTCATATTCTTAAGTAGAATTTTTTATGGCAGAACTGAAGGAAATGGAAAAGCATAAAATCAAAAAGAAATTACTTGAGATTAAATAGTTCTTATTGCCAAATCAGCAACACATAGAGCTAATGGAAGATATTTTCTACAGACAGATGGGATACTCAGCTATCCCAGGAGCATAAGTATGAAGTATCTGTTAAGATTCTTTTTTATACATTTGCATATAAATATAAACATCATTAACAGGGGCTAATTGCCCTGTAGGAACTAAAATGTGAGTATTAGCATCTCCAGAGCTTGTATTTATTTATTTATTTTAAGCATCTCTAACACCCATCATGTTTGGTACTGCATGGCTGCAACAGATAATTACTACCATTAAGAATCTCAATCACAAAATCAAAACCATTTGGAATGACTTCTAGGGCCACCCAGCACAGTAAGCAACCACAGAAAATGACTATATTAGTTGTTTTGTTCATGCATATTCATAAGGACACTTGATTTGACTTTCATAGTAGGGGGCTTGTAAAAGCTTATCCACAGATTAGCCCCTAAAGAAGATTGAACACCAAAGGTCAGAAGATATCATACATCACAAAAATCTTTCCAAAAAAAAAAAAAAAAAAAGCATAATGCAAACTATATTAAAAAAAAATAAAAATAAAAATAAAAAATAAAAAATTCAAGCATTTGGCTCATTCAGTTGTCAGATTGATGGAAGAGGTCAAGGATTTTTGTTGTTCAAGGGTTAGTTAACATACCATGCTTCTGGTCAAAGAGCAATTGAGTCACCTGTAATGAATACTTCTGATGTATAATATTGGAGAGTGTAAGTAATCCTTTGTCTGAAGGAATTTAATTTCTCTCCCTCTTGTCAGGAGTCTGTCCCAACAGTCAGGGCATTAACACATACTGGCATGGAAAAGACCTCAATTTCTTGTCTTAGCTTCTATGAAGAAAATTTCCCAGAAATTAGGCTGAGAACCCAGAGGGTTTCACCTCCCAGCAAGTGCCCTATCAGGATTGACAATGCTTGTTGCCTGAATGCTCTATGTATTTTATTAGAAAGTGGAGCTACTATAGCAATGGTATTGATAGAGACCTACTCCACAGTGGACCCTAATTTTAATACACTCTCAGGAAAGGAACACATTTTGGTTCAAATACGTGTGCCAAGTCAGGAGAAACTCTTCCAGCAGTGGCCTGATGAATCTATAATGAATTAATTTCCTTAGAGTGAAATGGAGGAAAAAACAGGAGAGAAGCATCCTGTACAGATGCTCTTGACAGCTTGTGCTACTGAAAAGCTGGGAGAACTTACTATGGGAGGTTATTAAGAGAAATCAAGCTCTCATTGTTTTTTCAGGCAAAACTTTCAGTAGATATATGTCAAGTTTGTGAAGAGTTTCAAGATGACCAAAGCCATGTTTGCTGGCATATTTGCTCCTTGTTAGAAGTCATTTAGCTCTGTTTAAGACCTTGAGGTAGTCACCAATCTAATACAGATTCACCATCTAGAACACTGTTGATTTTGATATAGCTTTTCCAGCTTCAGTCCCAACAGCACTGGGACTCAGATTTTGTGTTAGAAGAGGCTGAAGAGGATGAAAATGTAGCCAGCATGACACATCACACACATTTAAATTTCCAACTTCACTTTCCTTATCTGTTATCTCTACTTACGTTTATGTGCATGCTCATACCATAGATTTTTAATATCAGTGTGGGAGAAAAAGCCTTTGTTCCTTTGTGAAGGAGTATGCATTCTCATTTTGCTAAATAAGACATTACAATATAGCCACATCCATTTCAGTAGCTCTTTTTTGATTACCAGTGGGGGGTATAGAGTACACAAGACTGAAGAACAGTCTCAGCTGACACAACCATAACATACATGTTTTAAAACTGAAAGTGAAATCTGTGTCTTCTCAACTGGAGATTATATTTAGATAATATTATTTTAATATGTATTTCATAATATAGATTATTTAAATATATTTTATAATAATTGTATATTATATAAATAAAATTTATTAATTGTATAAATGAAATTATTTATTATATAAATAGAATCGTGGACCAGGTAGACTCATTTGCTCACTGCTTCATTTGTTAACAGAACAAATCTTTGAAATAGACTGCCTGTGTAAGAAGCATGTGAAATTGCAAATGCCTTCTAACCTCCTAGATAGGGCATCCAGCCCAGTCAGGCTTGTTTCTATATGAACTGGAAAGGGAAAGAAAAAAAAAAAAAAAAAAAAGGCATGATGAGTGGATTTAGCTTAGATTTAGCTTAAAGGATATTGTTCTCACAATCATGTTAGAAGTGCCCCATTAAAATTTCTAGTGGAAATCAGCAGATCTAACTATTTGTGGAATTAAGCTGTGTAGCAACCTCTGTGACTGGCATAGCAGATAACATTGGAGATGGAGCATAACATGTTCATGAAAGTGTTTATAGGGTGTATTTGTCTGCCGTAGCAAGGGGCTGAGCTACTGATTCGGAAGAGTGCTCCCAGTCTTCAAGCACTGTGAGCCCAGTTCCTGTGGAAGTAGAAAGCTGCTGTCTTCAGTAGGCTGGTATGAGTGGAAAGTCCTTCAATCCTATGCACTGCAGTAATTGGGATAAGACACTCCTTGTCTCCTGACAGTTTCAAGTTCAAAGAAAATTCAGCATTAATTGGATGTGCTTCACCCATTCATGAGTTTGAATATATGCCGGGTGAAGTATCTCACATATAGCTCTATGTATAGTGCATTAGAGGCCCTGTTCTTGTTAAGTGCCACCAAGTGCTGTGACTTTAAAATAAATTTTCTGGATTATTTGTGAAGTTGTGGTATGCCATGGTTAAAAGCATAGTTCGGTCAATAGGTAAATGTATCTTTTATTCAGACCTTCCAATTAATACATGCCTGAGTTCCTTATTTTTGTAAGGATATAGCTAAAAAGGTCAGCAGATTTCCCTTCAGGGGGGAGGGGGTATCAATAGTCTTATATGCAGTTGGTTCAAACAAGAGTGTCTGCTTGCAGCTGTTTCTTGCTATTCCTTTTAATGAATATAGTAAAATACAGCCTTAAAGGCAATTCCGTTTTATTTGGCCATCATCCTTATAATTATCTTCACTATTCTTATCATAAGAAAACAGCATTCATGCCCATTGCAGCTGTGTGGGGAAAAAAATGTGGGGGTGGGGGAGTATGATAATATAGTTAGAGCACTATCAATAGCCATAGGTTTAAGAAGTATATCTCAACTATGTTCATTATGTAATAGGAAATCATTGCAAAACATCATTCCGTTGCAACTTCCTCTGATTGACAAAACATGATTATAGAAAGGGAAATGAACACCAGCCTCATGTTCACATTGTGTCCAAATTTGTGGTGTTCCCTTGTGCTATAGTGACTTAAAGCTCAGCCATGCAGTGCATGAGTCTTCAGCAATCTGGGGTTTAAACTGAAATGGAAAGTAGATACCTGGGAGAAGAAAATGAATGTCAGCTTGAGTAATTGGTGTGCAAGCTAGAAAATTAAATATCTTTGTGTACACCTGAAAAGGCTAATAATTCTCTATTAGTCTGGAGAAATGTACTATATGCTTTATCTATGTTTTCTAGAGGTGTTCTCTAGTACCAAGGTGGTGAGTAATGGAACAACTAGTTAAGTCCTTTTCATTTTGCATTTGGAAATAAATGCTCATAATCTCATTTCAGAAACTTCATTTCATTTCAGAAATTTGCAATTGTCTTTTAGTCCTAGCCCTTTGACAAGTCAACATTATTTAAAAAAAAAAATAAAAAAAAATAAAGGAATTTTTCCATGTTAGGATGAAAGGGCATATTTTCAAGGTTGTCTGGAAAATACCATATTTGAATTCTGATAATACTAAAACAGTCCAATTAGACTTCTATATTATAATGGACAATGCAGCATATACTCTATATACAGTATTGATATATAGAAAGCCTATTCTACATTTCAAAATATTTGGTATAAAGGTGTAAGTTTTTTCATGTTGGTAGTTTTGGTCTACATCACTGTATTCCTAAAAATACTTTTTTTCATTAATGCTATTTTTTGTGAAAAACTATCCCATTGAAAAATTTTGGCCACGCTTATTTCCAGGCTTATCTTTTTCTCAGTGCCATCTACTTTCATAATTTTGTCTTGTGCAAATGCAGAGACTTAGTACACAAAATCATGTTCCTCTTCAAGTCACAGCAAATTGATCAAACTCTTGCCATACCAGAACTCTAAACGGATTAGGGAAGGTGGATTAGGTGGCCAGAAATGGCCAGAAAAAAAAAAAAAAAAAAAAAAGTGTTCACACATTGCATGTTGCAGATGTCAGAGTAACTACGTAACTAGCCTGGAAACTGTTTGCATGATAAAATGAAATGTGAATGAGAGTTAATTTAAGCTACTACTAGAATGGTTAGGAGTGAAGAGGATATTCCACCTTCTTTTCCTCATGTTCCTTATGCCTCCAACCTCAGCGTTTCCTCCCAGCTGTACTGTAACCCAACAGAAAAAATCACTATTTCAGTATTGCATACTGAAATCTAGGCTTTGAGTGTTACAGAAGGAATGGCTTAGTTATTGCTGGAGAGTTTCCAGAGATGTGCTGTAAGATGATATGATGAAATTCACAGGGTGGTTCTAGGCAATGCAGGGCCAGCAGCTGCACAGTTCCTCAGTGCACAGCAGCAAGGAGGAACCCTGGCAGAGACAACAGGGCTAAGTGCAATCATAAATACTGGAGTATGTTATTTCAAGGATTTCTTCACCGGTCTTCTATACTGTTAAGTTTTTGAATATGAAAACTTCCAGTTTTCTTCTTTAGGATGATCTTAGAATATCTTGCTGATCATTAGCAAGTCAGGCTTGTAATACCTCATAAATAAAATGGATGAAATTTTGGAATTAGGCATCTTTCATTCTGTTGATTTTATTGCAAAACTTGAAACTCTTGATTAAAATAGCTGGTGAAAATATTAAGGAATCAATGAGATTTAGATATTTGTTATAACAATTGGATCACATTAATGATATTTTGGTTTTGGTTTTGAGCCTATTATGTTAAGGTAATGAGGACTGAACATAAACTAAAAGCAGGAAAAAGAAAATAAAAAAAAAAAAAGACAGCATTCTCTTTCAAGTGTAAGTTGTATGGATCACTCACAGGAGAATGCATGGCATTTCCTGGCTGACTTAAATATTTTTGTGTGTTCAACAAATATTTTTGTTTAGCTCACCACTTCCCTTTGATCACTTTAAAATTACTGTAAAAATTCTAATTCTCCCAATTCTCAGAGCAAGTTCTGGGTGAAATCCCTATATTGGCAACCAGAAAGGGACACTTATCCTCTGGAAAAAGTCATCCTATATGCCGAGATGAATTTATTATCATAATTATTGCAGATATATAAGTTTATTCTGTTTCTTCTTTGCCTATCTTTACTGTGAGAGATATCCCCATTCACTGATATTGAAATCATGCAAGTTACAAAATTTAGCCTTTAACTTGAATGAATCTTGGTGAAGTGGGTTTAATTCAATACAAAGCAGTTTGTGTCAGATGGTATAGTACTGCTTTTAATAACACTTAAGGTTTCTTGTGCTTAGCGAAAAGCAATTCTCTATTTAAGAAATCTTGAATTAAGATTACTCTCCCTTAGGATATGTAGAGTCTGGCATTTGTATATTTTTTCTATGTCAGGGAAGCACAAAAGAAATATTGTGGACATGAAACTAGCCATAGTAAAATGGCAAGAGATTTAATGCAAAGAAGCTTCTACTTTAATAGAAAGCTGCTATTGCCTAAGAAAACAGTTAAATAGCAGTACCTTTTCTTTTCCAAGTCTCCAGTCTTATAATTTAAATTATATAAGAAAATATTAGTTCTTTGTATCATTGTACATTTAAATGCAAGACATGGACTTGAAGCAGAAAAGATAGAGGGATATGTGAAAGCGAGTCTGAACCTCTGAATTACATTAGAGAGGTTTAAATTCTTCTTTGAAGGATGAGGACTGAAGCAGACTTTGGTCTGTAAGATTAGGCACAGGAAATAATCAGCTAAATTACTTATTAATTTGGGAACAAGCAAATGGAATAGTAGAATCTCAAACACAGATATTAGCTGGTTTAGCACAGGCTAGACTTTCTTCAGAAAAGATCATAAAACTTCTTTCCCAGGTTATGCCGTAACATGACCTTCTCACAGTGTTGATGGAAACCTATGATTAAATGCATAGGGAACACGGAGCAGTACCAAAGCACAAACTTAATGCCCTTGGCTTTGATGGAAGTATGTCCTTCCTACCTCAAGCCCTGTGTATTTATTTACTGTTTGGGGTTAGTTTATAATTTACCTTGGAGAAAGCGAGAGCAGTAAGATTAGCAGGACAGGATTTATCAGTTCTTCCTATGTAAGTGAATTGTTATTTACTCTATTTAAGTTATTAAAGGATCTAGTGACTATGGAAGAATTTTGCCTGACAGGGAATAGTCTGATGTTTTGTCAGCTGAGCAGTCCGCACCTTTGAGACAGTTTCAGCTGCTGTAATGTAGAAGGAGGGGCTCACTAGCAGGAGAGATGGTCTCTGTGGGGCAACGGGAGTGTTGGAAAGTATCACCCGCAGCAGGTCTGTGCCCCCAGCGGGGACAGTGCCCTGCTCTCACCTTTTCCCATCACCAGCCTCAGAAGCCTCACTTGCACAGGACCAAACCCAAACTCTGTAAATACATTGCAAAACATATTTCATATGCAAATGAATTTCAATCAATTTCAAAATTAAATTCAATCACATTACTGCTTTCAATATTCCATACTTGTCACTTGCTATCTGCCTGTGTGTTCTACATTTTTGCACTCTGAATGGATGATTATAAATGGAAACAGGGCTTAAATACATCAGGAAGGCTGGCTGTCAATATCAAGGTGGTTCTTTACCTATTCCTACTCAAATATATAGAACAAAACATATTTTTGGTAGTTTTCATGGGTGATTCCTTTATATTAAGATTTGTTGGGGAAAAATAAGTTAATTTTATGTGAAAAGAAATAGCTTTGAATAACACTGCAGTAAATTTGCAATTTTCTATTTGATTATCTCCTGCTACTCATAGTATTTTACTCAATGCTTTTATGTAGTACATTTCAAAAACTCACAAAAGGAAATTTTCCCAGAGTTTAGGTTTCTAGTCCTGACAAGAAATCCTTGTTACTTTAATAATTTTCTTCATCAACAAGTCCTGATGGGTTCATGCTTCCAAATACGCAAAGATATATACATGGCTATTTATGTGGGGGGTAGCCAGCTAATAATAACCCAACATTTAGCATTTTTTTAAAACCTATGAATATGGTGGAAATTGCATAATTTTTTAGGTTTAATTGTATAAAACTGCTACACTCATTTCAAAATCAGTTATGGGAAAAAAAAAAAAAAAAAAGGGCAGAAGACCTGGATACTCTGCACAAAAATGAGAAACACTAATAAGGAAGGACAAATTAAGGCTTCTTATGTACATTTGTTATATGCTCAGTTTAATCAGTGAAAGAATTGGACTGATGTATTTTTGCATGCTTATATGGATGGTTTACAGGGAGGGAGGATTGTCTCGTACCATTTTGCCAGTTAGAAAGGCTGGTGGCCTCCTTTAAAATTCACCCTGGTTGTAAACAAGCGTTATTAAAGTCATCTACTCAAATGATATCACCCTCTAGTGTCCAAGTGTAAAACCTGTAGTCATATAAATTGCATTACAATTGTTCTGTGGTTTATAGCTCTTCGGCAGTATTTTTGCTAATATTTTTGAATTTCTAAAACAAGCACCCATTTATTTTTCCAATACATTTTTTTGGATGGGTAAACTGCTTCCTGTGACTCTGTGCGAATGGCCATAGAAAGTAATACTGATATTAGCTGATATTTAGCGATTTAATCAGTGCTTTCTATGAGATCTTTGCAAATGAAAATGTCACAATGAATTTTGATACATTTAAATTCCTGTGGTTTCAACTTTTCTTCATTCTTCAAATGCATATTATTAATGATTCAGGAACTAAATAGTAACCTAGTATGTACAATTCCTTACAAATTTATAAGAGCTATCTCTGCAAGTGTGATACCTGACATAAACAGAAAGTAGCTTCTCTTTATTTTACTCAAATTTTCTTTCTCTTTGGCAGGGTTAATAACGAATCCAGAGGTTAGATTCTTTTATACTTCTCTTGTAAGCCTTAGTAGAAAAGAAAATGAGGGCCAGATCGTGGTGTTAAGGTCCTCCAAATCAGAAATACAGAAGGGTTGCTTTAGTCTCTATTAAAGTCCCTTTAAAGCTGAGCTATCCTATAGATGTTGTGCGAGGGCCTTGGTTAAGTGTGAAACTTGATGAGGAGTGATAAAGTATGATTCTGCATGTCCTTTTTAAAAGAGCTGTTATTCTCATGTGTGGAGGTTTATGTAGACCTGTTGTAATATGGGCAGTTTCACCACTGAAATGACTGTCCTAATAGTATATATGACCTAATTCAATGAAATAAGCTACATGTACAGCATTTTCAGTAATGATATTTCCAAATATTTCAATTCTTTGAAAGGAAAAGGATTTCATGCATGTAAATACCAATAAGCCCTAACTTGGGATTGGTGCTCTTCTGCATTCAAGGTAGGATTTTGCAGTTATTAACTTCTTTCACACATAGAGTGCAAAAAAATGGAAGTGCACACATAAACACGTGAGCTTTCCTATTCTGCTAAATTCTCTGGTGACTGGTGCTGCCAGTTATCTCACGATAGCAGGAAATGTGGAGACCTGATATTACAAGTTTTATAATATATCTACTTCTATTTCTGTGCTTATATTAAAGTTTAGTGTTTTGTGTATGTATGACTGAAATGAAAGTTCAAACCTGTGACTCACTGTCATGGAATAGGTTACTGGATTATTAATACTTTAACATTTTCCTTTGGCAAATATGAAAGCAATTGTAACTAAGTATAGGACTTAGAAGAACCAAACGATTTCTCGACACAAGTAAGGTAATCGTTGTCTGATCCAGTAGCATTATTTTGAGTTCCATATTAAAAGAGGGAATAATATTTCCCATATTCTAATAAGACCTCTTTCTATATGAGTCACATTTGATAAAATTCTTTAAGAAAAAGATCAAGTTCATCTTTAATAATAATGATTTGCATATTCATATTATGACAGCTGCATTATTCTGAGAAGTGTGCTGTGCTATTTCTATGGCTTCTGAAAACAAAAAAGGTGCATTTCAGAAAGTAAAAATACAATAAAATAAAATCAGAACAAATGTTCTCACCATGTAATTAGGCCATGCATATCATGAGCATTGTTCTTGTGACTGCTTTAGTAATTTTTACATAGTTATTTCAGAAAGGTTAAAAAATTATGCATTCAATTTTATTATATTATATGCATAATTTGAAAAAAAGCCTTTCTCTGCACTAAAAATAATAAATTAAATAGATTCATTGTGTCAAGAAAAATTTATTTCTTGAACCTCAGATAATTTAATTCCTTTTTATTCTATGCAAAAAGTAATTTTCTCCTTGGGGAAAATTATTGCTTAACTACTGTTATGTATTCACTGGCAGTCTTAGCCACTCAGCCAAAGATAGTTCAAAAAAGGAAGTAGAGAAAGCTGATTGAAGTGAAATCCTCAAACTAAATATGAAAAATAGAAGACTTAAGGCTTTATTTTTTTCTTTCATGAAGAATCCCTAATGTTCCTGACATTAGAAAACCATTTAAAATCAAACTGCAGTGACTTTATCACTGTTGCATCATGATTGCTTGGATGTCTGATCATTTGGATGTTTATTCCTGGGAGTGCCTTACTCATTTCCACAGTGGGGCACAGTCACATTGTGGAGGGGTCGGGGTAGGGGATTGTCTCTGGACACAAATGGGGAAATCCTTCTTTCTGTGTATGTGTTTGTTACTGTAAGATTTGGTTAATAGATGGGGAGCAGACGGGACTGATTTCAAGTAGAAGACATTTCCTATGGTTGCCGTGCTTGGGTACCAGCGTTAGCAGTCATTATAAGCTTATGATAAGCACCCACTCATGCAGCTGAAATTATTACTAAAAACTGGTCATGTAGATGGCATTTATGCAGACCACTAAGCATCATACCAGTGAGTTACACATGCAGAAATGTGAATGGTACGTGTAACTTTTCAAGTCATTAACCACCAGCATCACAATTTCCTTTAGGTTCTTAAAACTGTGTTGTATGCATTTGCATAGAACCTGTGGATTGTTACTCAGACAATTTAACTGGCTCCTGTTGAAGATCATCAGTCTCTCCCTCACTCTGAATCAGCACGTGGGAGATTATAGTTGTTTCTATCTGTACAGGTTATCTGAGGACTAGGGTTACCTGAGAAACCACTCTCAAGGATCAGTGTTTAATGTGGCCTTTCTAAGATACAAGTAATGCAAATGCCTGATATTGATGGGGTCTATATGAGTTTTGTGTGTGTGTATATATATATATATATATATATATATATATATATGAGCAGTATATTTAGTACAGAAACTCTGGCTCTACAAGCTTAAAAAGTAGGTGAAGTCAAAGAAAATTAACTGAGACATTTATATAGTAATGCATGAAATGTATCCAGGGTAGGAAAGTAGGATACTGCATGGGTGCTTATTATAAAATAATACTCAATGTATAACTCAAAAATGGTGGAATAATAGTGCTGGAACACAGATAACAGGATATGCTGCTCAGAGAAGATAGACATAATGGAAAAGGTGAGATAGAAGCATCATGGATTTATCAACCTTACATGCTGTCATAACATGAAGAGACGGTCAAGCTGTTTTTAAGATTAATATACCCTGTTGAAGGGTCCAAACAAGTTGATGGAAGAGAAGGGCTCAATTGTTTTTTGTGCCTGGTATGTTTATGAAGAGGATTATAATTTATAACTTGTACTTGGTGATCCGGTTATGTTTCTATACGTGTGCTAATAAAATCTGTTTGCCTTTGGATTTTTTTTATTTCCTTCCAAGAAAAAAATATGACATTTTAGTCCTTGACTGATGTATAACTTGACTGTTACTGTAGGTATCAGTCTTGTTAGAGATGGGAAAACACTGGACTTCATAAACCAGATTTCCCATCTTTATATTAAAGAAAATTCTTGTTTTCTTTTTAAACTACTTGTAGTATACCACTTCGGAAGTTAACTCTTCTTCTCCAGTCCTGCTAGAGAGGCCACCTGGCTTGCTTCGTCCTGTCATGAAATTGCAATATGCATTATGACATGGTATTTTGTTGTCATGGTAGCAGTTGCAGTGATAGTCTCAATTCTGATGTGAATCTTAACAAGTATTTTACCAGTCCTCAAATTTAAATCTGAGGGGCAGGTTCTTGCTTGTGTTCTGCGTTCTCTTTCAGAAAACCTGTCAGTCATTGATTACCAGGTTGGCTGTCTGATAATAACCATCAATCCCACTAACCTTCACAGTTTCACAACTTTTCTATTCTTACTAGCAACTTTTCTATTCTTATTACAATGTTCAAGTGACAAGGAAAGTCATTTACAAAAGTTTTTGGCTCTTGCACAGGACAATACAGGTATTTTGTGCCCAGGCATATTTTGAGGAATAATCTGGTGTGTTCAACTACAGAGAAACTGTGGAGAATCCTTGGCTTTGTGGGAATTGGAAGAGACTGGTTTGCACGCTGTTATTGATGGCATTTAGAAAATGATGGTGTTGTTCACATAACAAAACTTGTTTCTGCTTTCTGTTGTAGGCACTGCTGAACTTATCTTGTCCTCATTGTGCTGCTTTTGTCACAGAGCTATGGCTGTGCCTTTGCCATACACTAGTTGATAACATTCTGCTCTACTCCCAGGGATCAGTGTGGATTTGTAGTTTTCTCTTGGTTTGGTTATAAGACAAAATCTACCAGGAAATGTAATCCATAAAAAATAAAATAAAATAAAATCTGCTTCTCCAAACTTGCAAACTTTTCTCCTCATCGTGCAGCAACTTATTATGAATTTCATATGTCTGTATGACTGCAACTGGGGAACCAGGGTTCATTGTCCTTTTCCCATGGCTGTTAAACCATTCTGTTCAGAAGAACAGCAGGAAAGCACTGCTGTTCGTGCAGGTTATTAGTGTTACTTGGATGTATGAGAATACAAAGCTTTGGCTATGTCTTATTGACTGCCCTAGCTAACCTCATCCTGTCAATCCATTCCTAGCACCAACAAAGAGCTGCTCTTGGCAGATGGTACGTGAACATGGCTGTGAGAATGTGCTACCCTCATGGTCCCCTGCTGACCCTCTACACTGGTATGAATTCTGCTTAAATAATTCATGGGAAAACAGGAAGGATTTATTTCCCAGTTTAGTTTATTATTTAGTCCAGAAAGCTATTGACATATCAGAGTGTTTTAGTCTTTAAACATGCAGCCAGAGAAGTGGTTATAATATTGGGTCTATGCATTGCTTCAGTGGAGCTTTAAAATTGGTTTATATGGCTAGATAAATTCAGTTTTAGGGCTCCTGTTTAACAAGTCTTAATCCCACTAAAGTCCTGAAAGCCTTTATCTGCCAAAAGATGACATTAGACCTTAGTCCAGGTGAATGCAAGCTGCTTAATTACAGAGCTGCTTTGTTCATTTGTTATTGTGATCCTAGTGGATATGTGGTTGTATATTTTACTATTTAAACAGACCACCTGATGCTAGAAGCATTTGTTTATATTTCTATTGTCAAAATGTTCTGATGGGGTGTTACTACTGGTTTGTTTGTTTTTGGTTGTTTTGTTTTTTTTTGTTGGTTTGTTTAGTTTAAAGAAATATGAACATTTTGCATATTGAAAAAAAAAAAAAAAGAAAAAGAAAATGGAAAGGGGCTTGGCTGTCACCTTTGGTACGGGCAGTCTTAGCTGTTATTGATTAAAAACAATTCACCATAAAACTTAAGCATATGTTCAAGTTAGTTAAAGGCTTATGTTATGCCTATATTAAAGGCAGTAGGCATTGCACATGTTTTGCATTCATTTAAATCCTGATTTCACCAATGAACATACATATAATGCTGTGTGAAAGCTGAATTCTACACCAGGTCTGAACTACAAATTTCACCCAACATAAAAAGGTAAATATGGGTAGTGAAAAGGTTTATATTGGCTGCACTGGAAAAAAACACCGCCAAATACATGCTTACACTAGCAAAACTGAGAGCTTATTTCATCCAGAAGGAATGTTTTCACTTACTGATGCTGAGCATGGCTTATCCAAGGACAGTCATTCCAGCCAGTAGTGTCTGGGCGAGATGGCATACTCTAATTGCTACACTACCAAATAGTTAAAATGTAGTCTCCACTGTAGTGCCACTGAAGGCTTCAAAAATTGGATTCACTGGTGCTTAGGCCTCCTTCTGGTGATCTGTAAAGAAGGAATTTTATCTACCTGTGCAATGATCTTTTCAAAACCCCATGCACTACTTGTTCTTGACACTCATATTATGGAGACTGATGTACAATCTCTTTACTATTGATGAATTTTTCTCCCTCTAAGAACACGCGTTGAAGCTTTAGCTTCAGCAGAAAACACGTTTTCTATTAAGACACAAGCAGCTAAAATTGGAATTGTGATGCATTATGCTGTTTTTGTAACCTGCAGATGTTGTGGTTAGCTCCACCTTATGACAACACTGAAGCATCACAGTTGTAGCTAATTGTAGGAGGTGTAACCTCAATCTTAGGAATAACTTGCTGATACAAAATTAGTTTTAGCACTTAAGGTTTAGCATTGCCATCCCTACTGACTCCAAAGGTGTCCACCCATCTTTTGCTCATCTGTCTAGTTGAGTAATTTTATTGATTCTTTCCAATCGGTATGCGGTTTCTCTAACATATTTTGCTTCTCTTTGTGATCTGAAGATATTTTTTTTTGGCATAACTGTGTATATTTTCCACAGAAATCAGTCAAAAGATGTAATTGCTTTGTAGAAATCTTTCTGCATTTAAGCCATCGTAGCTACAACGTGGTAGCTAAGATTACTTTAGTGCAAGGATGCAGTCACAACACTTTACTGATTTTCTACCTTACATATAGGAATGTAAGCTTCTTATACTTCCATTTCAGAGCAACTTGATAATTATATTGATGTTAGTCATAAGATTATTAGGTTTAACATTAACAGTTAACGGTAAAGAAAGCAATGCTGCATTAAAGCCACTGAATTTTATATTTTTATTGTAATAAAGGACAGCCTACAGAAGTGTTGTAAACATTCAGTGCTTTTCTTCACTTTGAATTTCAAGCTAAAGTTTCCCATACTGAAGTATCGACCCTTTTTTAAATCTATACACAACAGTTAAATTCCCTTTTAGGAATGTGATAAACTTGAAAATCGCAGTTCAACAAGCACACTTTAAGCTCGCTAAATACATGTAATTATTTTGTACAACAATTATTTTGTTACAACAGGATGCAGAGTTGTAGCTATATTTTCCACAATTAATAAGTTGTATCAAAATTCACTCAATGCTCGTTCTAGTATTTCATTATATTACGTGGTGGAGTTGCTTAAATGTATTATTGTGAAGGCATTTCAGTCACAAAACTAGTCCCAAAGATAAACGTTGTATGATCAACATTACCAATGCTAATAATAACTCAATAAAATGTGATCATGCTATCTATGGGCAGAATTTTTTTTTTAACCCTTTGTATTGGATTTCTACAAGATTTGCTAATAATCCATGTCCTCCGCAGACTATGAACAGATTTAAGAATGTGAGATATTGAAGGAATATATATTCATATATAGGAATATATATGGAAATAATTGGACTGCTACAGTATCTGTTCTGAACTTGGGGCTTCTCATTTATACCTAATCATGCAAATAGTTTATTGTTGGCAATTGATAGTAGACTTTTGTGTCATAACATTTCCTTCGGTTTCTGTAAAACTTTTATTACTTGTAAAACTGATGGTCCTTTTTTAAAAAAAAAAAAACAAAAACAAAACAAAAACAAACAAACAAACAAACAAAAAAAACCTTCTTCAATCCAATTACAGTACCCATCTACTCAGACATGCCTTGAGAACTTGACAGCATCACCAGTGTTACCTCGATTTTTAGGCCAGGGTACTTACCTACTAGAGTAGAATTCAAAAATAATTTCACTGAACAAGTATAATATTAGGAACAGGAGAGCTTGAGGTACAGCATTAAAGTTTACTTTATTTTAAAGATGCATCACTAACCTGAAACCCAGTGACTTATTATTTTTTTAAATAAATTAGTAGTAGTCTCGGGATCTGCAACTGATTAATCAATTTTAGTAGTTTTACAATTCCATACTTATATAATGCTATTTTCCAAGTGTGATATGTATATATGTAGTATATAAATGTATATATGTTTGATTAATTCAAACAGAGGATTCCTGAAAATATATGTGCAGGAAATATTTCTTAGTCTTCTTTCTTAATATGTTTGAGTTTACCTACAGTAGTTGAATTGTCTTTATGCTTAATTGTTTACAGTATTGTGATGTAACTGGGCGTGCAGGTAAAAAATAAATAAATAAATAAATAAGATTCTGTTGAATACAACAATTATTTTGAGTACAATAAGATGAACTAAAGGGTAAATGTTTTTTGTAATTTAAAATAAATCTAAGCGGGATTGTCAGAAAACAAATATGTTAGGGAAGATTTAGTCAGTGGTGCTGTTCATCAGTCCTTGGGACAAGAATGCTTCTCTACATGCACTGTAAAGCAAAAAAAAAAAAAAAAAAAAAGGCTTTCTAGAGCTTGTCGGGAGAGTCCACATGGGTCAGAATGTAATCTGATATCACTGGGAATAGTGATTAATAGCTGAATTAGTTGATACAGTTTTATTGAATGTTCTTCCCTCAAGTGATTTTAAAATATCTTTCTGGACAGTCAAAAATCCTTGACTTTCACTGAAAATAGTGTGGCTTTTCTGAAGTGCTTATTGAAAATATTTTTTTCTAGATATTAATGATTTTGTTCTTTAAAAATAAAAAAAAATGCAGGAACAATAGAAAGGTATAAATTGGGAAAATTGAGTCAATATCAAGGAATAACAATTTGGTATTTTGAAAAAGTTGGGTTTTGTTTCTTTTAATATGACTGTTCAATGTCTTAGTAATAGCAATACATTAAAAAGGGGAGTGGGATGGGCATAAATAACCAGATAAGTGTTTTTGTTTGTTTGTTTGCTTGTTTGTTTTTTAAAAAAACGTTTACTGGCAGCATATACTTCTATTCAGCTAAACTATATATTTATAAGGTGATTTTTCTGTCCAAAAATGTAAACAATATGAATGCTTGGTTTAAAAAGTATTAGTTTCATAAATGGGATTACATCCTAAATTTTCAATTAAAGTAAAACTGAAATTAGAAATGTCTCTGGTATATTTGTTCATCTCTGCATTTTTTCTTGAGTTCTATTACCATGGAAAAAATGTTTGTTTAATCAAAATGAAGCTTTAGAAAATTAAATCCAAATGGCAATTGGTAGTCAAATAATAAAATGGGTGCTTTGAAGAGGATCTGAAATAGGGACACCTCCAAAAGATTAAATATTTATACTAATATATTATACATCTTAAAAATGCATTGTAATGTTTTTACTCAATTTGTTGTCGTTTTAGTACTTTAAATATTTCTGCTGCTGTCTTTTCATCTGTATCATTACAAAAGGTTGAATAAACTTTAGAAGGAAACTATTTGTCACTGAACTAATTAAGCTGAGGTCTATGAACTCAAAATCCAAAGCGTTGAGTTATTTACTGTAATATGATGAGAAGGACTATGATAATTACTTTAGTCACTCTATTCCACCAAAATCAACTCAATGCAATCCTGTATAAGCCAGCTGAAATGGTGAAAACGGGACTATTTACTTGTATGTATGGAACAATTTGTTTTTCAATTCTCAATCAGAAGATGTCAATTTGCAGGCTGACATGGTCAAATCATCTTCACATCTAATAAGAAATGCTGTGAGGGCTTTACCCTGATTAACTGGTAGCCAAATGTATTGAGAAGCAGGAAAGAAGACAGTCCAGGAAAGAAGACAGTCATTACTGTGAGAGGACACGGATGAACCAGTGTGGCTTTAATGGGGAATTCTATGCCTGTTTTTCTCCCTGGTCAGGGCCTTGTGAATGACGCTAGCCACGGAATCACAATGGTCTGGCGAAGGTGTCCAAGGAGGCAGGCTGTGCATTTAAAAACAAATGGAATTTTCTAACAGGAATCATACAATTAATAAATCTCTGTGTTGCAAGGTATCATTTAATTAAACAAGGCGATAGATGTCTAATGGAATGTTTGAAATTATGCTGAGGACAGTAGGTCTTTCTTACACATGGATAATTGAGTGTTGAACATTGCAATGATTGGTTATGGGGAACAATAAGAATATTTGCTGCTTGAAATCTGTCAGAATAGAAACTCTTATTAATGTGTCTAGTCTGACTATAAATAGATTTCTCTTATACTATCACTATTCATTTGTGATGTGCTCCCTTTATTTATAGATTTAGATGATCCTTATTTTCTAGGAAGAAAGTGGGGATTTGAATGATAGCAACAGAAGTCAAGTCATTTCAGTTCATAGCTGGTAGGATTATCACAGTTTAAAGCTGTTTGGATATACTTTATTGTTTTCTTTTATTGTTGCATGTTAAAGACAAGGGTGAAGTAGGCTTGAAATATGGAAATCTAAAACCTACTAATATATTTTCTTTAGCTGGTACATGACCATAATGTCATTGGTTTCAGAAGTTAGATGTGTTTAGTTGATGATTCTCCTCTCTCCCCTGCCATTTTATGACTCATAAATGCAATGCATTTCTGCTTATCATCAATAATTTGAAGTGATGTTTCATGTATAATGAACCTTTAATAATCTGAGAGGTTTAACTGCAACAGATGAGTTAAAGCTCTTTTTTCTAAGTACAAAAAATAAAGACTGACAGGGGATAATGGTTTAAAACAGGAACGTGATAACTGGGCATCATAAGATCACTTTTTTTTTTTTTTTCTGCTGGCAAAACCAGCACTAAGCTTTCAAAAGACAAGGTTGTGAAAGAAAATAACTAGCTTATTCTGATGGGGTCTAAAATGTAAGAAGTATGTGCTTCAAAGAGTGACCATATTTGACTGATCTGATACGGATCTTTTCTGATGTGATTTCTATGAATGAGCTGTGATAAGCTTGTCCATTATAACATCGTATAAGATTATTTTCAGAAGTGAATCTTGGTGATATGAAAAAAAAAAAACAAATCTTTAGATTTAAAAGATTTTAGATTCCAAATTCATTTCTACACTGACAGGATCCAGAATTTTACCTATTAATTTCAACTCTGTCATTTCTAAATAAGTAGAAAACAGCATGAAGATTGAATTCTTTGTCTCAATACTAGTAGGTTAGTATAGAGGTGCAATTGAAAAAGCTGGGGTGAGGGGTGTGGTTCTTAGACCTGGGCTTCTGTGCCAGTTCTAGTACAACTGTGTTGAAGTAAAAAACAGAGAGGAGTATATTGAAGATATGCGTTTTTCCCTCTGAGATATATCCATCATCGCCGAAGAAAAATACGTTACAACACTTTGCAGGCCAAAATAAATAAATAAATATATAAACAGATACTGTCATTATTATTTTCATGTTAACAGCATATGTATTCTAATTACAAAATGTTAGGTAGTATCGCGGATTGCTTACAATCTGTGTATTGCCAATACATTTCTAATATATAAGTTATTGGAAATTTTGTGCAGCCACTAGTGAACTGCAATCTGTGCTTCTTACATTGGAAATTCTCTCATTGGAAATTAAGATATTACAGAAGGAGAGAATCACTATGCAGTGTTCTAAACTATGTTGTAAACGCTAAACATTTTAAGCATTACTCAGGTAATCCAAACCACAAAAACAAACAACAACAAAAAAAACACCTCACAAGATAGATTTTTAAAGTGGTTTTCACACAGAAAAAGTCTTGAGTTTTGTTGGTGTAGTTGTTTGTTTTTAAACTAAGCATCAATTACCTCTTAATAGTTTGCTTGTCAGGAAATCTTTATTGTTGTTCATGCGATCCCAAGGTTTAAAACAAAAACAACCACAAAACAACTAAAAATGGAAAGCATGAGATTGAAATAGAGATTACCAACCAGCTGGCATTAATGGTTTGCTAATTTCCGTTGCCTCCATTAATTTTTCTATAGGGTGTTGAGCCCATGTGATTGAAGTGAAAACATCTCTATGGCATTCATCACTGCAATACATGAGTTTTTGCTACCATTAATACATTAATTATTGTAAAACAGTTTGTGGGCTAGGGAAGTCCTGTACACAGATTTTCAGAGCTGGACTATCTTCTTTTAAATCTTTATGCCTGTAACATAGTTATCTTAGAAATTATGATTTCATATCATCAGGTAATAGTAGTTACAACAGCAAGCAACTGTGGTACTTTAGGAATGCCTTTAGTAAAGCGAATATGGCAAGTAGCTGTCTGCAATCAATAAGGTTAGGTTTGAGGACTCTACAAAGCTGCAGGCTTGCTGCTGTGATGACGAGGTATTAAGGAATTATCTGTCATTGTAAATAGAAATATACTGGGGTAGTATAAAAAATTAAAAATTGATTGTAGTAGGCCTTTCTGAAAGCATGTATGTTGGTTGGAGGGGACTCATGGTCTACTGTATGTATGAGTATATTTGGGCAAACTGAAAATGCAAAATCTGGCTATTATAACCAAAAGTTTGAAAAACAAACCAAACAAACAAACAACAAAATGACACACCTGTTCAGAGTTTATCTTTAGCATAAACATGAAACCAGGCAGCACAATTTAATGACCTTGCTACTCCATCTGATGTCTTTCCAGTGCTTCTGGGACCTTGTGGGAACAGCTCTAGCTGTGCTTACAGGATGGCTTCAACCCAATCAAGCTGAGTGTGCATGACACAGGGCATATTTGCACACTTGCACAGTACGTTTGTGCCAAAAGTAGAGGAAGGCATGAGATTTGTGCTGAATCAGGCTCCCAGCACAGTCTTTTCTGAGTGAAAACAGTAATTGGCAGTCAATATTGAGAATATTAAGATCAATTTTTCTTCATTTTTGTGATAAATCTAACTAGTCACACATAAACTTTGATCTTACAGAGGATTTTCATAATTCTGCCATCTGAAATGTATTTCTCTTTGAAAATATAGTAAGACCTTCAGCTCAGAATAAGGCAAACTGCAGAAAGTGAAAGCCGTCAGCTCTACTAAAATGTAGGTGGTAAACAAAAATACAGATACAAAACAGAAATGTGTACATTCTTTAAAGGTTTACTTTGTTATTTCAGTTGACATTTTACTGAATGTCACTGAGAGTGAATAAACAAGCTAATGAGGTTTTAGCTAAATCTCTGCAAACAAGTTGTGAATTCAAAAAAAAGGGGGGGTGGGGGTGCAAAAAATTGCTCATCCCTTAATCCCAGACTTCTTATTTTGGGACTGATAGTATCCCCTGGCTTGCAGTGGTGCATTCATTCAACATGTGATTGGCATCAAAAGCATGAAATTCTGATTAACCATTTTTTTTGGCAACTCACCTCTTTCCAGTTTGAACTTGGAATCTCCTCCGTGCACAGACCACTAATGAGGAAATCCTTGCTTATGAATTCAATGCAGAATGAGAGATTTTTTTTTTCCCTTTGCATAATGTGTGCTTTGAAGTCAGGCAGTCCAAGAAAGTGATTGATCTCACCCAAGTTCATAACTTTTTCAAAGTACTGCCGATATCATTAAATTTTAATTAACCCTTTGAGCTCCTTCTATGATGTAAAGATGAGGGAACATCAAAGGCTTGTATGTTAGAGCAGCAGTGAAATCTTTTGAGCTGGCTTAGCCTTATTGAAGATATCTAAGCTGCAAAATATTCCAGTTCTGTAGTCAGCTCAGTTCTAGTTACTGGCTATGCTCTGTGCTAGAAGAAGCAAAGCTATTGTTACATCCTTGGCTAGGGCTATTTATATATTGAGCCCATCTTTCTGTAAATGTTCTTCCTCCTACTCAAAAATAATAATAATAAAAAAAAAGTAGTCCATCTTAAAGCAAATGAATAGGATATAATACCTTCTTTCTTCCTCCTTCGCTTATGCTTGCTTTAGCTATTATTATCCTGGTTAGTTGTTTTAGAAAAATATACTGTAGGATTTATTAGGGATTAAACAAATAATCTTCCATGGGAGAGAAAAAAAAAAAAAAAAAAAAAAGTCTGGGGCTTGGTATTTTAAAATTCACCCTGTGCCCCTGTGCATTTTTGCCCTTTTCTTGACAGGGCAATTTCAGTCAAAAGTGATCTTCATAGACTTCTTTCTTCATAGCCTCTTTTTTTTTTTTTTTTTTTTTTTTTTTTTTACAGCAAGTGGATGGGGATCTGCTGAAGCCTTTGAGGGGGCTATGTTTTCAGAGCAAAGCTCAGTTTTGCCTCTGTACTGTGAAATTATTTATACTACTGTGAAGTACATTTGAAAATACTCTGAACTAACTGTACCTCATAGTAAAGAAATACACAAAGTGTAGAGCAGCAGTAAGTAGTCTTTGCTTCTTGGGACAAAAGGGGAAAGACTTGGATGGAGGAGCACTCTGCGTTGTTGGTATCAGAAAAGACTGTCTGGGATGCAGAAGACAAAGTGAGCAGGAGAAGAAGGAGACAGACGCACCCTAAATTCTTCAATATAGGAAAAAGGGAAGATCAGGAAATCGATATCTTCTGTTGGATTCAGCAGCCTTTGCTTTCCTTTCCTTCTTACTCTTAAAGGAATACTCTTAAAGGTATTGGGGAGGAGATAACAGGGTCTGTTCTTCCTTACCAGACTTGTGATAGAGTGGACTTTTTAATAGACAAAGAAAATAAAATATTGGTCAAAGCACAATACTTCTGAAGAAAAATTAATGTGTTGCTTGATGAGCCACAGAGTATGTTTGTCTGCATGTTGGATGTTATTGTGGTAGTCCGGGGAATTTCCAAAGAGGATCTCCTGCCACTGGAATGAGACAGGTTCCTTGACAACATTTTGTATTGCAGTTAAATTTCACCTGAAATGTGAAATGTAGTTTGAACTTGAAATGCCATGTTCACATTTCATACAACATATACATGTGTGAAAAATAGGATATAAGCCCAGAACAGTTCTTCTTGTATATACATCCAGTATGTGTTGATTTTAAGAGGTGGAAGGGCTTTTCCTATGTTCAGCTACCTCTGCCATTGCAAGTTTATCATTGCCTTCCACAAGGATTACATGTGCCTTTCTGTTACTCTGACAGCAAAAACAAAATTAAGGCAATTGTTGCAGTGCTACTTTGGGTCCACCTCAAGGGCAGAAGGCTTAATTTAGCTTAATTGAAATAGAAGTGATTAAACCAATACATAAGAAGCAGGGATGAAAGTTTTTCAAAGGATTGCCTGGCTGGGACAAAAGTTTCAGAAGTTCTCTGCTTTTTTTCAGTGGTGTCAAGAACATAGTTGATGAATGGATTAGTGAAATTACTTTTCCTACCTGTCAGCGTTAAATGTTTAAGATCATAGAAAAGAACAGCATTGAATCTATTGTGTGATGTGTGAATAAAAGTGAGCTGGTGACATCTGCCAAATACAAATATGGAGTGAAAATAGACATACAGAAACGGAGGTTTTGTAAGGAGCTGTCTCTTTCATGAGTCATGAATTTGAGTTATTGTAATGGCCTACATGTAGTTGTGCATGTGGGGAAATACTGGTGTGGTGGTTTTTTTGGTTGGTTGGTTGGTTTTTGGTTTTGTGTTTATTTTATAATCAGCAGACCCTCCAGTTGCTTGGTGCTTGCCTGCCACTGTGCGTCGACAGTGATGTGGCTGGGTCAGCTAAAACAATAGTTTAATGTGTTGTTCCATCACATACATACTTGCATATGCGACTTTCATTCCTCTTGTATGGCATGGTGATTTTAATGATAGTTTTTGTGGTGTCACTGTATCAAAAGAGATGAAACAATGATTAGCAGGTATTTGTGATATATTTCCCTACTCTGACATCATAGAAAAAGACATGAGCTATTTCGGAATAGACTGCTGCGGGTATCTGGAGCAACACTGATTCAAGTTGTTCATCCTGCTGATCCTGGATTCTTCAGATTATCACGACTAGCATTTGTGTTTTTCTTTTATGTACACATTTCATTATACAGAAAAATGCTTTACATTTTTACTATTTTTTTTTTAGGTTAGGCAATATGACAAATAATGTTAATATTTAAATTATGATATTTAGGGTTGAAGGAGCTAGTAAATGAACTAATACTGCTAGCAATGAAAAGCAGAGCACTTTATTTGTCAAGTGATAACTGAAGGCCAGCAAAATAAGCTTTTTGTTGTTGTCTATAGGGCTAACTTAATCCCTGGTATAATTTCCTAAATAAAGTTTTGTACTATTAGGAGGGTCTTGATGCACTGGAGATAATTCTATTTCAATGAGTGACCTTAAACCTATTTTTAAAATGCAATAAAACTTGTGAAGTTTATTTTTTAAAATCCTTTTTTACAAACTAAAAGGTTTTTATATTATACAGATGTATTTATTATTGGTTTATAGTTGGTTTATGTTTTTCTGACTTTAAGAAATGTCCTGATTTTTTTCTTTGAATTTACAATACTACAGTCTTCCAGATAGCGTGAGGATGGGCTGTTTCTTATGTGTAAATAAGAGTTATTGTAGTTCTTTCTTATGGAGTACTTCAACAGAAAAGATTGAATGCAGGTAAACTATTTAGAAATCAATTTTGCCCTTGTGAGAGACTTCAAAAAAGACAGGAAGTAATTAAACCTTGTTGCAGTAATATGAGTTAGACTTCTATCAGATTGGCTGGAAAACAAGTGGCTGTGTTTGCATTTTGCTGCTGTTGTGCATTCCAATGACCATTTGCTGCATTAATATTGCAACTGAACTGCTATAAAGTAATTTTTTGCATAGCCTGAAAAAATCAGGAATCCTAAATCTAGCTATTGTCAGTATTAGTCACACAATTCCAAACTTCTTGTATTAAGAAACATTACTAGACATAGAGGAATATTTATGCTGTTAAAATGATTAAATGACATTTCAGTCACTGGAGGACTAACCATCAATGTTGTTCAACATTCAACCCTATTCTTATTAAAGAATTTAGTAATTCTTACTATAATTTAAGCAAATTAGGTACATCAGTAGTAGCTTATGTACAGGTCCTGACTTTGCTGCATATGACTGCAAGGACTGTAAATATGTCAAGTCCTCTGAATTCAGCAACTTTGTCTAGTAAGAAAAAGGTGAAATTTTAATGTTACAATATTTTTTGTGGTTGTCTCCACGTTTTACAATACTACTCCTTCGGTACTTTGACTAGTGACCACTGTCATTCTCAGAGAGGTTTATCCAGAGGGAGGATTAGCTATTGCTTTGAAGTTCCTTTCCTACAAGTTTTTCCTCTGATACAGGAATTTAAACACAATACAAAAAAAAAAAAAAAAAAAAAAAAAAATGGAGCAGATCTCAAAAAAAAATGGAGCAGACTCAAAGCTGCAGCTGCAGCAAGACTCTTTCCCTTGGATCTATTAATATGTTAAAAAGGAATCAACAAAGCACAAATCTTTTTTTCAGTCTTGCATGTCTGTCACTCTCAGAAGGTCCTGCCTCAAGGCATCTTACTGTATAGCCCTTATAACAGCCGTATCCCCTGTTAGCTGTTTTGCTTCAGACAGACAGGCTAATTTGGTTATGATCCTGTCTTTAAGTCCACATTGCCCTCAGAAATAATTCCTGCTGTTTAGTCTAGGTAATGCTCTTCCTCTTTGTATGCTATTGTATCTGTTGTTATTGAGGCTCTGTTTTTCCAAGAGGTGGTTGCATTTTGATTGCAGGCTTAATGATCCTTTGATGTAGCAGAGTGATAGTTAAGAGTTTGCAAGGGAGGTTGTTTAGATCTCAGTCTGAAACATCATATTAATAGTATTTACAATTCATGTTCAACTGAAAGACATAATGGAAACCTAGGGTACTTTTAAAGGTGATCGTTATTTTAAATGAATTACTGATGACATGCAACTGTCAGCCTATTTTCCTGAAAGTGTCAGACAAGTCTGATTATTTAAAAACTCTAAAGTAAGTTTAAACAAAGAAAAAAGAAATCTAAAGTAGTGGCATGACATTTTCATTATTATTTTATCTGGAACAGAGAAATAGTAAAATCAAAATACGTGAAAAGAAGAATGGTAAGACTTCAGTATACATATTTCAGAAGTTAGGTGAAGAGTTTTTAGTTGGGCAATCCAGTCATGTTGTATGTCTTATAGTGCATTTTTAGAATAGAACAGAACAGTTCAGTTGGAAAGGACCTTCAGAGACCATCTAGTCCAACTGCCTGACCACTTCAGGGCCAACCAAAAGTTAAAACTTGTTACTGAAGGCATTGTCCAAACGTCTCCTGAACACTGACAGACAGAGGGCATCAACCAGCTCACTAGGAAGCCTGTTGCAGTGTTTGACCACCCTGAGGGTACAGAAATTTTCCCTGGTGTCCAGTCTGCCTGGCACAGCTCGGTGCTGTTCCCTGCTCCTGCCGTCGGTTACCAGAGAGAAGAGGCCGGCACCTCCTCTGTGCTTCCCCTCTTTGGGCAGTTGTAGGGAGCAACGAGGTTGACCTTTTTGTTAGGTTGCTTCAAGCCAACAGAAGGAAAATAACAAAAGGAAAAGTAAGAGGCCTAATTTATTTGTTGGTAAGCGTCCATGGCTTTCCCCAGAGCTGTATTGTGAAATGTACCCCTTAGTTAAGTGGATAATACTAAAGGATTACTAAATACTAAATTTATTCAGTAAATACTAAAGTTATTCAGTATTAGAGCAGCAGGATTACACGGCAGCTCTATCAGTCCTGCAGGGGCAAAAACACTGCTGTTTCTTTTTATGTATGCAATATAATGGGGATTAACTTGGCGTAAAAAACACTAGGAATATCACTGTACTTCAACCATAAAAATGCTGTGTTGTAAAACACAGCTAACACTGAAGCACATAGCTAAATATTCTCTCTGGACTAATTATTTCATTTTTAAAAACACAATCTTAAAGCGGTCTTTGTCTTATCTGCAGTTACTCACAAATATGAGGTAAATATGATTTGTGCATGTATGCACAAAATTTGTACAAAAACGAGAAATATTCCTTCAATATTATGCTGTCAGTTATTTGTGTGGCACTCAGGAGTCTGAGCTCCAGGTTTTTCTGCTTCTTGCTCCCTGTGACTTCAGTGTGAGTGTGGAACATGCATGGACTGCAGGATCAGTCTAAGGCTGGTAGTTCTGAGAAGTGTTGTAAAAGCTTACATCACAGCTACTGAAGGCAAACTCTTATTGCAATCTTATTGAGCACTGGATTGCTAATGAACAACATTTGAGAATCTTTTATTCTGTGGACAAAATGAATCTTCAGTGTTAATTTGTACTGCATATAATTATGAAGTGGTATGACTACTTAGTTTATTCAAATATACATTTTGCATTGCTAATTTTTTGAAAACATCTCATCTTTATGAAACTCAACAGAGAGGGATATTGAACTTGAAATGCTTACTGCTCTGCAGTACACACAGTTCAGGTATTTAATTGACAAGGTACCTGGTCAGAGAGGGTAGCTCATATAGGAAGGGGAAGATTAAATAAGCTTTGCTTTTCAGGTCTTTAGACGATACCCAACTAAGGTATAGAAATTAATTCCAAGAGCATTTTGTGAATGTTTAATGATCTTCTAAAGCATTAGGAAGAAAAGCATATTATGATACAAGCTTCAGTATCGTTTAATGTTAATTGTGAGATTTTCACTTGTAAAAGGTATTTTTTCTTAGAGATGAATCCAAGTTTCCAGTTTATCACTTAGAGTTGGTCAAGGGAAAAAAGGCAGTTAGCTAAAATACAGGCATTTCTAAAAAGACAGCTTCTTTTCTGGCAGTACTAGCTTCAAATGATGTGCCCACTGAGAGCAGCCTAGTTTGATGTAGCCACTTTCATAAAAGCTTATTCAGGATTTAGACTTTAAGTCTTCAAAAACTGAACACAAAATAAAAAGGAAAGAGTAATTCTGAGGGTTAACTACAAAGATTTTTTTTTTTTTTTTGGATGTACTACTGTTTTATTTCTTATATGAAAAACACCTAGATTTTTTTATTGTTATTTAAAAAATACAAAACCAGCTGACTACATGATGTCAAATACTGGG
Organism: Oxyura jamaicensis; assembly: GCF_011077185.1. Classification (NCBI taxonomy): domain Eukaryota; kingdom Metazoa; phylum Chordata; class Aves; order Anseriformes; family Anatidae; genus Oxyura; species Oxyura jamaicensis. Next base: position 3,031,058 of record NC_048905.1, read on the forward strand.
ATTCCAATAACTACACATGTTCCTTAGACCGTCACAACCTCAGTTTCTGACTCATTACTTTTTCAGTTTGTTAAAGATGTGTTTATTTATTGAAGTTTGCCTCAATTAGCTTTGTTTCTTGCATCTGTCAAGCTGTGCTACATAGAACTTACTGGAAGTCAAAGAAAAACTGGACTGGTTTGTGGTTTGCATGGTAGCATGCACTGTTCTTAGACATCCCAATTTAAGGGGGCATTGCTGAATTGGTACGTGCTAGCATGTATGATGTTTTGGTTATACTGATATATTTGTTTATTCACTAGTTCTGTTGGTACAGTTATGATGGAAAATCCCTTAAAATCTCTTCTAAAAAAAAAAATGAGTACTGTAATAAAAGTTGGTGTGTAGCATTTGGGATGGGTTATTTAATAAACAGTAGTATTTGATTAAATGACACTCTCACCATAGGTAAGCTCTACCACAAATGATACTTTTGCTCCATAGCTCAACTTTTTTTTATACCATTTAATTTTAATGAAAAACAGTTTATTCTCTGACTTTGCCCACATTATCCTGAAAAACATTAGAAGAATCTACCTGGAAAATGAAAGTATATGTAAAGCATTCCCCAGTTTTTCATAATTACAGTAGCTACTTATCCAAAGGGCAAACTGTCCACAAAAGATTCAGATCAAATACTCTCTCTTCCAATTGACATTTACCTTTATATTTTAGCAACTATGCTATTTCCACATGATACATTTTTATATGATATGCACACAAGAAGATACCATTTCTACACAGCAATAAGAATATGTTTTGGTGAGCCACAGACATTCTGCTGGCTTACAAGAACTTTAATAGAGAAGAGACTGAACCAAAATGGGGGGCGTTTGGGAATCTCAAGATTTGCACCACTTGCATCCATAACTAAATTTTATCCAATTGGTTTTTCACAAAATAAAATTGCTTGTGTGCATGTATGTCTTTGCATTTTTATCTCTTTGAGTGGAAGCAAATAGGAAACAAACAAAATCAGTTTAAAAAAAAAAATAGCCAAGGCAACTGATTTAAAGATAGAAATAAACTAAAAAGTAGATATAAATAATTCTAACAAATAGTGGGCAGGCTTCAAATGAATTGCATTTCCTCCAGCTGTGCTAGCCTATATCTTTTTTTTTTTTTTTTAAGTTTTTTATATATATATATATTTTGTCATCAGCTGCCATATGTGCCAATATTGGCTGTATCTGGCTTTCAGATTCAGCTCTTGGGCTATCACTACACTACTTGAGTCAGGTTTCAGATTTTTTATTTTGTCTCCCAGGAACTGTAATAAAAAATCTCCTGACTAAGGTGGTTGTTGATTGCATGTTTTTGAATGTATATTTGTGTGAGTACAGAAACAAACATAATACTTCAGCAACATTCAGAGTGAATTCCTAAAGTTGATAAGCAATTTGTTCCTCTCTGCTATACGAGATCCAAAGGGTCTTGCACTTTCTTAATTCCTGACAAGGTTAGGAGAACCTTTCTTTCACAATCAGCAGTTCTAATCAATAGGGAACCATTTTTGTAGTAGGTATGATCAAGCCCTAAAAATGAAGATATACAAAGTTTTTGCAATTTATTATAGAGAGATGGTAAATATGGTAAGTTGGTGGTTATCAAATAGAATAAGATACAAGTCTTGTTGAAAATTTAAGGTTAGATTTTTTTTTAGTAACTCAGGCAAGACAGCCTATGATAAGCACAGATTTGCCCAGAAACACATGCAGTGCAAGGTCACATAGCCGGTGTCTGCCTGGCAGCTGGTGAGTACATGGAACAATGATGACTTCAGGATTAGAAGTAGAGAAATGGAAATGAAAAGGTAATGAGAGTATAAAATAGAGACATTGCCCTTTTGTTAATAGCTTCCCTTATACCTCACTGTTGTTAGGAACTCTGTCCCTTTGCACATACTTTAAGAGAATGCAGTGAAAATTTATTTCCTTTTGGATTCAAAATAATATATTTTTTATATTACTTTCAATATTTAGTCCCAGGAGGGTACTAGATTAATACTAGGTTGCTGATAGGGCATACTAAAATCTTCTCTGTAAGTCTTTGTGCCCAGTCGTTGTTACTCTTAAGCAAGAAACTTTCTAGCAGGGGCTCATCTTTTTGATACATATTTGAACAGGAAACAGGAATTACTGGGGGGGTTAACGAAGTAGTCCTTCCCATTCTGCCTACTACTATTGCAGAACGTGGCACTTACAGTAACGCAGTTATTCCTCGGCACCTGGATCACTATCACAGAAAGGTTCTGGTTTGTGACCAGAAACCCTAGATACTGTGGTAATACAAATAATAACAGCACAAAAAAATGTACCATTATATAAAATAAATTTCATCCTAGACACTTCAATTAAGTAAGGAATAAGGAAGGGCATCTTTCATCTTGTTCCTTATATTGCTGGCAAAATGCAAACCAGAGTTTAAAGAGTAGAACTGAATATGTCAATCTTTCATATCAACCCCCTGCTCAAGTGATTCTAGAAATGACTGTTTGAATTATGAAAATAGGTTTTACCTGTCACCCACCCCTAGACCTTCTTGCTGTTTCTATAGATATTTTCTTTTTCTTTTTCTCCATACACTTGATTGAAAAACCAACTGTTTCTGCCTTTTCATATTCTAGGATTCTTTGACTCTTTACAAATGCCAGCAGTCACACAGCTGTGAAAGAATCTTTTGATATTCACATTTATTGTAATATAGAATTCAAATTTATTTTCATTCTATCTTTCATGCTTCTCAAGCTTTAAATCCTGCAGAGAAAAAATATAGATGTGAACACAGAAGAAAAAGAAATCACTGGTTTGAACTCAAGACTGTAACCAAAGAAACTCAAGCAGTGAGAATTATTTCATTTGGGCTGAGGTGTTTGTGCATCTGTGATCAGAGAGATGGGTGAAAGCAGATGAAAGTGGAGAGAGAGAAGATCTACATATGCACATGTCAGAATATCTATGTTTTTGTGTGTGTATATATATATCTTAAGCATGTACATATATTTATAGTCCATGTGAAATATTATTGTTGATCTTGTGGATAACACATCATATAGGAGATATTAGCCAAAATTCATCATTTGAATTCAGTTTGCTATGCCTACAAGGTATCAGGACTTTATAAAATCAAGTGGCTGCAACTGTTTGTATTTTGTGCTGTAAACGTTGTATTACAATCAAATATTAAATTCCTAACATTTGATTTCTCTCGTGACCAGTAAGATGATTTTTTCCTGGGATTCTCTTAGTCTGACAACTACTAAATCATGATTATGTGGTCTCTTTTTAATAGCTTTTCTGTCTATGCAGACATAAAGTGTAGTTTCCAGTTACCAAAGTGTGATGATGCATTGTAAGTTATACAGTTTATACTGATTTACTGCAAGCTACTGTGAGGTAACAGGAAAAGTTTTCTATCACTGCCATTTTAAGTGCACTATCAGCTGAATTCATCAATATAGAATCAAACCTACTACATTAAATAAAAGAGAACCTGGCTGTACTATCCATCAGAGAAGCTTGCAACCCTATTCAGACCTTTAGACTCACTCTAACTTGTAATTTAAAGAGAAGAAAATATTCCTGTTCCAGATAGCTCCATTTCAGGATTTTACTAGGGTAGAAGGTTGCCCAATAAAGTTTTTCAGATGACAGATGATTTTGTTGTGCCCCGTCTAGAGGGCATGTGTACCACAGAATCATAGAATGTTAGGGATTGGAAGGGATGCTGGAAGATCATCTAGTCCAATCCCCCTGCTGGATCAGGAACACCTAGAACATGTACCCAATGTTCTGTAGGGAAGCACTCTACAGTCACAGGCTGTAAGTTGTAAATATACAGTTATGGCTGAGGTAACAAGTAACATGTTAATACTAATTTCAGAAACCTCTTTTTCATTTAGAACAGCTTGAAATTCTCCCAGGTGTACTGTCAATTTGAAGTGAACCATGGGACTATTACCTCCTTAATCAAGGACCCTTCTTTGCATTGTTTCTTTTAAACCATAAATAGTTGAGGAGGTAAATGTAACCCAGAATAGCTGCAAGACAACAAAATAAACATGGTGAGAACATCATAAGGGAAAATATTTAATGAGCAATATGAAATGCTTCTACAGAGATTTCGAGGGATATGTGGTATAGCATAAGGGAACAGGTGTGTGTGCTAAGTAGTGCCTCTTCAGAGTGTTACAATTTGGAGTGGACAGTTATTTTCTGCTGCCGAGATAGCCTTGTTGATTGTATCATCTGGCCGTTGCACTATTTTTACTTATCTAGAGGGGCAGGTATAATACAAGTTTTGTGTAACATACAAAGTGATATTGATAGCAAGTCCGTATAGCAAGGACTAAGTGTTACTCCACCTTTGGAAGCAAAATACACACAAAAAAGATAGAAATTATACTAGGGTCTTAGCTCTTAGCATTTTCCAGGTAAGTGGCTCAATGTGCAGTGTGGCCCTATAATTCTTTAAAAATTCTTTAAAAGCACTTAAAGAAGGGATATTAAATTAATAGTTCAAGAAAATAGTGAGTGTTTGTCTGGAGTGGGAAGAAGCCTGGTCTCCTAAGGGAAATCCTTAAGTGTTTCCAGTATCAACAACATAGTTTGTCACTTATTGCAAATAAAAATAAACTACGTTTAGAATATGCAGAGTTTATTTGATGTTTTCAATCATTATAGGCACCAAATTAAGTCTTGTTTTTCATGATACTGTTCCTATAGAAGGGAAAACAACAACAACAACAACCAAAAAAATACCCCACAAACATAGCATCTGACAACACTAAAAATCCTAATTTTTATTGCTATATGTTGTCTCAAAATCCTTACCAGGTCACATAAAAAAGGAATATTACATTACTTCATGTAACATTATGTAATTATATTTAAAAGGACAAGTTATTTATGTGTTGTCAGTGCTAATAGGAATTTGTGTAGTAAATGTCTCTAAAGAATTGGTCAAAATACTGTGGTTGTTTTTTTTGTTTGTTTGTTTTTTGTTTTTTTTTTTTTTACTATTTTTAGTAAAAATAACAAATATGTTTCTCACTAATTCAAAGTATTTCAGCAAAAGAATTCTGCTGGATGAAATCCTGGAATCCAAATAAGATGTTGCTAGCATCTTGCTCCCTGTGTTATTTATGCTCAAGTCACAGTAGACTTTCTTGCAATTATGTCACTCATTGGCATATCTTGCTTATCTTACAATGATCTAAACTTCAGGTTTTAATCTCACGTAACTTGTAATTCATAAATCTCAAACTTCAACAAAATTTCTCGTAATTAAAAAAAAAAAAAAAAGAAAAGAAAAAAAGTTATTCGCTGCTTACTTCCTCGCTTTTTTTCACTTCTGTTTTTAAAAAAAAAAAAAAAAAAAAAAAAAGTTACCTCCTACTTTTTTATGCTGCTTTTGCCTTTTGCACAGTGAAAGAAACTGGGTCTCTGAGGAATTTCGTGCAAACTGTCAGGTGTCCACTTTTAAAATGAACACTCTTTGAAGCAGACTTGGTGCATCCACATGGGTGTAACACTTAGTATAGTTCTTCTTAATATGCCTGTAGATGTATAAGAAAAAAAATAAAATAAAATAAAAATCCTGTGTTTATTCGTTGCTGGTTTTTTTTTTTTTTGGGGGGGGGGGGGGATGTTATTGTTTTTTCCGTATGCAAAGTGTCTGGAATAATGAGAGGGCTCTGTCACAACCCACTGATGTAGTGTTTTTTAATAACATGTTAAGGGGCTTGTTTTGGAAGCCCTGAATGTTTGGAAGCACAGGTCTCCTATGATGTTACTGGGGCCAAATGTGGTGCGGTTGCATCCAATCTGTATGTCTGGAGCAGAACCTGCTACAAACTAATTTACTCAGCTTGTTCCAGGAAAGAAGCCCAGAAGTAAACATGTACTGTTGCAGGCGGTTCAAAACCTCAAAGTGAAACCAGGAACATAGCAAACTGATTGGCTAGGCACTAAGATGCATTAGTACTGGTGACGCCTCCAAATCTGCATTATCAATGAATGATAATTCACCTTTTTTTTTTTTTTTTTTTTTTTTTAACTCTTCTGTTTTGATCATCCTCCAAGATCAACCTTTGAGAACTTTTGAGGCTCCTTCTGTCTGTCATTATATTAGCTCATTACCCAATGTAGATATTTCCCTTTGTTAATAATTTCTCTTGAGCTTTACAGTTCCTGTTTTAATATCCCTGTCTCCAAAAGTACTATGTAGCAATATGTCAGATGTTCTCCTTACATCTCAAAGCATTGTGTAGTTTCTGGTTGGTATATCTAAAACTCAAGTTACACTGATTTTGGCATTTATAATCAGTTGGAAAAGTTTCTCTTGTTCAGAATGTTTAAAACTGTGTGGTGATTGAAAGAGGAACTGGGAGCAATGTTGTCTTCCTGTCTAGGTGGTGATTATATTTTCTATTATTGGGATTTTGCCCAATTCTATAACATTGTAGGGATGCTCTTGATTTTTTTTTATGCTCTGGCATACAGCTGTCTAGGCTGTAATTTTTATTTATATATTTTTTACTTAATCTGAACTTTGTTATGCTAGGGAAAAAGGTGTGTAGCTGCCAAATGTCACAGAATACAAGGTATATGTTCTGTGGAACATCTTGAACTAACAATTTACTGTTTGTATTTTTTTTTTTTGTGGTTGATGGAAACCAATTTAAATAACTCAGCCTCTTCTGGTTCTGTCTCTACATATTCTTAATTACTTCGCATTTCAGTCATACCGAGTATATCTACCTCTGCTGTGTTTTCAAAGTACTCAGCAGCCTGTTCTGTCTCTTTATAAACCATAAAAATCCTTTCATTTAGATTATTTCCTTTGCACAATCCAGTTCATTAGGATTTTGTTCATTTTACTTTTTTTTTTTTTTTTCGATGCTTTCTTATACCTGACCTATTTCTTCTTTTTAATTTATTTCTTCTTCAGTGCTTTGTAGAATCACTGCTTATTCTTACTATTCTGTTTGAAGAGCATACTGTGGACCTTCTGTGTTTCCTGTTCTTTGGAATGCAAACCCCAGATAGCTTTAGAGCTTTGGTCTTACAAAAAAATCAGCATTTGTTCATATTCAAATTGAGTAAGATTAATTTTTCATACTCGAGTCATTTAGCGCCTTATCTGGCCAACTTCAACTATTAATTTCTGTAGTTTTACTTTCTCAAATTACAAACTTCAGATACTGAGTTGTATGTGCTTGGAAACTCAGCATAAGCTGAGTTCTCATAGTTAAAACTTCAAGTTTATTGCTTGCAAGAGTAAAATAGAAAAGTAAAGTAGAAAAGTAAATATACTGAAAGACTAAGAAAAATGTATTTTTATATAACAAATTAAGTTTTTTTTTTTTAATATGTAATATTAAACTTTTTCAGTTTTTTTTTTTTTTTTCCATGATGAGTCACAAGGGGAAGTACCATTTAATTGTTTCAAAGTTCAAATGTAGATCAGATCCAACTGAATATACATCCCCAGCATCTGCCTAGTGTGAAAGGAGCATAACTTTCTTAGCAGTAGAATAATAGAGGAAACGAGACAATTCAACTTTCTGATGTCTGAAATTTCAAAATCTGCTTACAGTATTCTTTTAGAACTTGATTTCCAGGAGCTATCTATATTGATTTCTGAGGGAAGGTTAATTTAAAACTTAGTGACGTCACTAGCAACACTTATGTGTATTTGAGTGGACTTCAGATTAGGACATGTACTTACAGCTGGGCAACACACATACCAAGTGGATTTCAAGACAGCAGAAGCCCTTCAAGAAAAACATGCCTTTTATAAGAAATAAGTAGCGCAAAATGTGTGAAACCTTATTTGTTGAGTTTTCTGATTATAGATGTTGTAAGCATCTGTTACCTAATGCCTTGCTAAAGAGGACATGAATTCTAAGTCACTGTGATATAAGACAACCCAGCGGATAGCATAGATGTACTTTAAAAACTCCAAACATGCAAGAACAGCAACAGAATAATATTGCCCTTTAGTCACCTGTACTTCCTGTATGTATAATACATGGTTAAGCACGATGTGGCTAAGAAATGTCTTTCTTGTCTAAAATATTTGTCTGATCCCGCATTTCCAGCTGTCTGCTATCTTATCTTTTGACCTCTCAGTCATACTGCTAATAGGATTTCTATAAACCAGCGCAGCAGTGGACTTCGTAGGCTCAACAGATTAGTTCATAGGCTTTCATCTCTGGAACCTAGTTCAAATTCAGTACTGACCAAATGTACCATAATCCTTTGGACATTCTCTTTGAAAAAGGGAGTATAGACTATGCTATCTTCTGTAACTCAGCTGGAAGCTGGCTTCCATAAATGTCGTTGCCTAATTCAGATATGTCATTTATTTTCATTAAAAGATACCAAGCAAGCTGTGCAATATATTTGTTCTTCCTGATACAGATATCTACAGATATCAATTATGATCAGAAGATAATAGGTTGTCAAAAAATTCTACAGTTTCAAAACTTTTTAATTTTAAAGTCTAATTAAATCAAAACATCAGCAACATTAATCAGAACAAACATTTCAAAAAGAATGTTTTTGATTCAAATTTTATATAAAATCTGCCTATTTGAACCTGATTTTAATAAGATAATGAATTTAATTAAATTTAGAAAATGTTTACATTGTGAAATTATCAAATCAGACTATTTTAATATCGTTTGCAAATTGATTGCTCTCTTCCACACCTACAAGAAACTAACTTTCCACAGCTCCACTCTAAAATGCATTTATGCGCATGTGTAACGTGATGCACAAGTTGTTTCAATTACTTCCAAGACTCTGTATGCACAGGCATTTGATGGATTGCAGCCTACATCAGTTTTTAATCTCCCCATACAATGACCTGGTCATCTAAGAAGAGTAAAATGACACTGATAAAAATTGATAATTGGCAGAAGAAAGATAAGATCTAGGCAAATTGTGGTGGCAGTATATGGATACACTATGGTGAGCAAGATGAGAGCCTTTCATTGTTCTAATTGTTTGTCTATCCATTTCCAGCCTCCACACAGCATACTTAATTCTTTTTCAGATTTTACTTTCCCCAAGTACCATACTCATTTAATTTTTTTAAGAACTTCTTAGCATACTTCAAGGCAGCTACTGATCACAGAATTAACATTAAAAACATTTCAAATATTTATCTGCCTGTCTATTCTCATCAGGTGCCCTTTTCAGTTCATTTATATTTTGACTTGTTTTCATTTATTGTTTTGTTTTAGAAAAACAAACAAAAAAACAAAACCACAATCCTTGTACTAATATCTCTTTGAATCATTTCTGTCTGTTGAGCATCAAGTATCATATCTGATCTGTTCATGTTACATGATTTGCTGTGGCACTGGTGGTCTGAGTGTAGCATTCAGCAGAAACAAAAAGGGCCATGAAGACTGAAGGTCTGTTCTCTGGAAACCCACAGGGCAACCATAAGCAACTGTCACAAGTTGAGGTGTTGGAGAGACCATATACAAAAATAGTTGACTTTTTTATAGATGATCCCATACTGGTATACTAGTTGTTGTTCTTCCTGTGACTTGTGGATTAACCGAGTGGGTTTGTCTGAAGGAATGCAACATGATGATGTGACCAATCTATGATGGTCCCGTGTGCCCCCTGCCACTTAAATCCTGATGGACATATATCCCCACCACCAGATATGAAATGGGGTTAGGAATTTTGCTCTTCTTTCTCACAGTTTTATGAGCTGCATCTACCTCCAGGTGAGAATTCACATTGCATGTACTAGCCAGGCAATGAGTAGAGCAACTCAGCATTGCCACTGCAGGTTTCTGTGAGGGAGGGTGGCAGGGGCTGCTGGAGCTGGGCTGTTACCTTGGGAATGGGGCAGTTGTATAGACACAAAGGCTTATGAACCATGGCATGGTGACCTCTGCTGCCCATAAAGTAATTAAACAACAAATACAGATTTAACCCATATTAGATAATAAATCACAAGGAACTAGACTAATTATATGGTGTTAGACATTTAAGCTATTTTATAACTAGCTAAGCTTAATTTCTCTATTGTATAAAAATAACTTTGTAGAAAACTACTGTATATCGTTGTTAGTGGTATTTCACCTAGCATATAATTATATTAGATCTCTCGGTGATATTTTGGGAGCTGCATGGAATATGCATTTTTCTCTTGTATATTTTGTAAAATCACAAGGTATCTTTTGAATACATCTATATTGCTATTTTTTTTTTTTTTTTGTCTGTTTCTCATCTAAACTTCAACTTACTCATTTATACTGCCTAAACAATAGGCATGCTTCTGCTTTGATCTGTAATAATCAAATAATAGCCTTGGTTGGAAAAGCTAATCCAGAATAGATTGTCAAAATCCATGCCCCAAAGGTAATATGTAATGCAGAGAGTAGCCATTGCAAAAAGGACTCACATTCTGATATGCTTAAAGTAACAATGTTGCCTGCTTTATTTATTAAATACTAAGTATTTTATCCAATAAATTATACTGATTGTATTTTACTAATTGTATTTTACTAATTGTATTTTATCCAATAAATTATACTGACGGTACATCAAAGCTCAGTTTAAATTAAAATAGCAATGTAGATGTTTCTGAAGATGGTGCCTCAATAAATTGACACTGAGATCCAGTAGTACTATTTTGTTCTTACTGTTCTTTTTGTTCTTAAGTAGCTCAAAGTAGGATGTAGACTCCTACTGTCTTCCATTAAGAATTATGCATACCTAATAGAAATTCTTATTCATATATATGAATGTGTGTATGCATATCAGTAAAAAGTTACATACATTAATCTCTTCCAAAAAGCTGACTTTTTGCTTCTCTTTCCGGATATATGAAAGAAACCACTTTCTTCACTTAACAACAGTATGCAGTTAGGATGGGTCAACTATGAGCAAGTAGTGATGGGTAGCAGTGATGTTGTCTTTGTGAAGAAGAAAAGTGCCCTCTGGGGCAAGTGAATGTGACTGGAGATTGGACCCTCCTAGTGGTGTGAGGTAAACTGAGCTGCTTCTCATTTTCTTAATGATTTCTAGGAGAAAACAGTTTCCTATTTTTTATTTCTCAGACTGTTTTTCTATGCTCTCTTGCCTGAATAGGACAGTGGGAATATAAATATCCCATAGAACCTTGTAGCTCATGTAGAATTCAGAGCTTCTGAAGTCTTCTTTCCCCTCGACCTTCATGACAGTAATTGAACCTGGTCCATCTTTCTTTAAACAAAGAATAAACTAAGAATAAAATATAATGTAACATTATCTCATTTTATATACAATGGTTAAGTTGAAGAGAAAAGCCATCACAGTTCTCGTTTAAAATGCTAATACTATTTTAGTGATTTGGCTCTGCAAGCTGTTCAACAGGCCAACTCTAAATCTGTTGGTATAGATAAAAATCTGCGTGGAGGTAGGAACTTGACATATATGGATACCTTTGCAGAACTGAGGTTGCAAGTCTTGCAAAGGTTATTCTTGCCAAATGTTCCTGTATTTATTGTGACACTGTCTTTGTTGAATTAATTGAATGCAGCTCCTCCTCCACCATCCATTTGATTTGCAAATGAATTCTCTTCAACTGTATTCACACCCCTTCTGTATTTGCTTTCCAACACTATTCCAGCAAATTACTTTACTGGCAGGAACATTTAGTGAATCAGCCAATTTTAAGTAAGTGATGCAAGAGTATTCACACACACTCACACAAACCTCATTCATAACTATACGTATTCATACATATAGTTTTAAGATAAACCTTAAAAAGGTAATTAGTGAATCAGCACAAACATTTCTTATAACCTATGTTTCAGGTCAAAACAACAACTTTGAATGTCAAATGATTTTTATTAACTGCCTATGTATACAGCTGAATAGAATAGATTAAAACCAACTGGCAGAAGTAAGGTTAATAAAACTGATATCTGTTTGAAGATAACTTCTGATAAGGGAAATTTTACTGAATAAATTATTTTATTTATCTACTTAATCCTAACGTGTTAGAAAACTGTAGAACTGGGCAGAATAGTTGCAGTGATCCTTAATATTTATTTCTTTTTTAGTACATAAAACAAAATAATAATATTCAAACAACCAGTGAGTTTTGGATACTATATTATAGTTTTGTTGCTTATCTGACTCACTATATTTTCATTGTATCCCAATGCAAAGCTAAAGATTTGGATTGAAAAATATCATGTATTTCTTTAAAGAGTTAAATTTGATTTCCAGATTCACTGGCATGACTCAAAATTAACCAATACAGTTATTTCCACTTCCATGAATACTGTCCTTTTATTGGATGATTCAGTGAAACCAAAATACAGCACCTTGATCCTAAAGGTTACTAAGAAGCAACCAACAGCAAATCAGTATGTGTGTGTGCATGTTTCTTTAATCTGTGGATGTCAAAATTCTTTTGTATCATTCATTTGTATTTTTTTATTTAATTTTTTTTTTTTTTTGAGGAAAATGTGCCTGGACATATGCATCTAGTTTTTCTTTTGAACATTTTCTGGTCTCTCTCCAACTTCTCTTTATCTCCTGCATACCAGCTTCCAGGTATCTGTCTCCTGACGATAGAGATGTGTGGAAGATTAGTGTCTTGATTGGCAGGTTGGCTAACATTACAGTTCCGTTCATATGGAGCTTTCCTTCATGTTCTAAAAAACTACCACAGACAAGCTAGAAAAAAAATCCTATTTCCCATGTTGCAAAAGAGCACATGCAACCTTAAATTCAAAATGCAATCTGAAATGAGATATCTTTATATATTTCACATACCAATACCGACAGAATTATGGATGAAATAATCATTCTTGTCTTCATGTTCAATAACTTAGAGGGAAGGCAAACTGCGTAACTCACAGAGGGAAAGGCAGAAAGCTCAGGATCATCGATTGTATCTTACTGCTAAATGAATAGATCAGAGTCGTTCTTCAATAAATAGAAACAGGAACGTTGTTTTTCACGGCCCAATCTATTCTATAACGCTCTGCCTGTGTGTGGCTACAGGGCCATGAAATACAGAAAGACAAACTGCAGCTACATTTACACATCTCCCTACATAACAGCATTGAAAAAGGATCCAACTATACAGAAGACATTTTATGTAAAAACAAAGTTTAATATTATGAGTAGACATCATGTGGAAAAAAAATCTGATTATTATATTTTCTTAAGCTAACTTTCTTTGCTTGCCGTCAGGACACCTGGCTAAAATTCAGATGACCATCGGTCCTAATGCTTTTGTGATTATTTCTATATGTGAAATGCCAGCCTGGCACTGACATCTCTCAAGTAAAGTAATAAATAATGATTTGGTGTTACCTTAATATTTCCCCAACATTGCAAACAAGAAGACAGTATACATGTAACATATGAAGCTGGTTCCACGAGATATCTTGAAGGTAAAACAATATAGAAGTCAAAACTCTGTTTCATTACAAACTGAAGGGAACATGATATAGAACAGCCTGTCTCTGGTATGACTGAAAAGGAGTTTCATGCTTTTGTATTTGACTTGCATTTGACTTGAATTATGTGTATCCCATTTTTGTGCAAAATGAGCCTATTCAATTTAGCAATAAAAACAAGGGTTTAACTAAGGTCTACAGATTGATAGTGAGAGCTGAAAGACTCAAAGTCTGTAATGAGATCATGAGAACACTACAGGATCAACGTCTTGAGTTGTTTTACTGGATCAGAAATTGAAAGGACAAAAAGCTTTTACCCTCAGTCCATAAGTCTAAATTTATCCCTTTTATAAAGCTTTAGCATTTCATACTATACTACTTCAAGACATCTGTCCCTAGCTTCTATGATGTTCGGCTATATCAGATTTTTTATTTTAAGCCTGAACTTCCATGATGTTCCACTATGTTTTATTTTATTTTATTTTAAGCCATAATATTAGAAAATGCCATGTCCCTTGAGCATTCTATTAAAGTGAATAAAATATTTTCATTACACTTCTCTGTGGGGAGATTTTTTTGACAAAGTCTATGTGAAAAGTATTTCCATCTTTCCTTCTGTAAACGTATCTTGTAAATGCAGAATTAAAATACAGAAAAGAACCAAAAGTTAGCAATTTTTTAATCTATGAACATCTGAGTGATCTGGGTCATTCATTTGTTGTCTCTTTAATTTGTTCCCTATTTTATTAATATATACCAAATTCACTGCAATTTTGTCAGTTTTCAGAGTATCTGTTGCTTTTATGTACTTTGAGCTCTGCATTCTATGGCTTTTCTGTTGGTATTTTTCGTCTTGTAGATCTCAAGTTGAATTAAATGGGAAAGTCAACAGAGCTTCTGTTCTGATTTTTATGTGAGCAGAGTTAGTCTATTGCTATTTGCTTTTAAATTTCCTTGTTGAAAATAGTTCTACTGTTTTGATGAAGCTGTTTTTAGGTTTTCCACTTGAATCTTACTAATGGCTGATCTGTAAGAGTTCAAGGAAGGCTACATATTATTTATGCACTTTATATTGTCAGAAGCCTGCTTAAATTTGTAAGACTGATAACTGAAATAAACTGAGATCCAAAGTGGAAAGTGGTTCCTTTAACAGAGAATCCCTCAGGAGTTTCTTTTAGGAAAATTCCATTAACCTTATCTTTGCAATGTTTTTCCTAAATTACTTTTTTGCAGGTGGCAATTGCAGTCAAGCTGTTTGTGAATGTGAAGTTCCAACATAGATCTGGTCAAAAAAAAACCCTATGCCTCTATCTTAGCTTGCACCTTGTATTATTGACTCCCGATTGTTTTTTTTTTTTTTTTTTTTTTTTTTTTTTTTTTTTTATCAGCTGCTACTACTCTTTCAGAATTCATGTTAAAGGTCTCTTTTAGAACAAGGGTAATCATTCAAGAAACAGGCACTCTTGCAGTTAGTCTTCACTAGTCTCAAACCTGTTCAGATGTGAGCTGCTACCCTGTTGAGTAGTTAATGTGATCGTTCAAATGTGTTACTGAGAGCAAAATTTCAACTTTTTGACTGGATTGCAAAATGACCAGATAATAACACAACACTAAAACTCAGCTCAGATTCACCTTCTGATGGAATGAACACATGCACATGCATGTGTGCTCACATGCACAAAAACTGTCAGATCCAGTCTTGTTCAGTGAATTCTTAATATCTGATTAATGTGAATGACCCTTATGCATTCAAAATGCTTTCTGCACTTTGCAGATTTTAAAATGATTGAAACTAAATCTTGGTCCCTTAAGGGGTGATCCATTGTTCTTCTGAATAACTTAATCATATCTATTTTTCAGGACTAGAGGGGGAAACATTGCTGGTAGGAAACTGAAAACTAGCAAAATATTGCAGTATTACAAAGTATTCCCTTGATGATTTTGTTAATTAAATTGTTATACAAAAATTGCCAAGTGATTTGAGTCCCAAGGGAAGACTTGCTGCTTTTTTTTCTGAGATACTCCTACCAATAGCTAACCCTTAGAGTACTCATAAAACATAATAGTGCACATTAAGATTTGTTGTTTTGAAGTTACATCAAATAATTGATCAGAAACTATAACTGGGATTATAGAACAAGATCAGAACTGAATTGTAGCAAATAATTGCAAAAATAATTGAAGTTATAAATCCTGAAAACTGGAAAGCAGTTCTTTTTAATGCCTACAGGGATGGGACTTGTGGCTTTGCTTAGGATTAACAACAGGAGATGGGGTGAAAGAAGAAAACAGAGGGAGCTTTAGATTGGATTAAAATTATGACATAGCCTACCTTAAGAAAGAAAGCAAAACTTTCTAGTTCTCTATAAGAGTAAAAATTAAGATAAAGAAAAACTGTTATTTTCACTTCAAAGAATATGATTTCTCAGAAATATTTTGATCATTTGAGAATGGCCAGCTAATAAAACCTTGAAAGTTATAGATCTTTTAGATTTTTATTTAAGCACATTGCGTCTGCTTGGTGATGTACTTACTGAGTCTATTGTTCATTCATGAATTAAGAATACATATAAGTGGACTAAATTCATAGCTATGTGGAGGGAAAGAAAGAGATTGTAATTAGTCAATTTTATTTGTTTAGTGCTAATCTAGTCTCACGTTTTCAGTCACTTTTGAGAAATGCTGCAGATTTCACAAAGAGGGTTTGGGGGGTGTATGTGGAATTTAAATCACAGTTCCTGGATTCTGTAATATCTAATCCTTCTATTGGAAACAATCGATGTCACCATTCATATGAATGAGTACTAATTTAGAGTCACTTCTATAAATCTGTGAAACCTAGAGGCATCGTGTCAATCTGCTCACTATTGACATATTTTGTTTGGAGTTAATTTGAACAGTCTGAGGGAAACTCATCTTGCACGTTAATTGAATGTTTTAGAATCACATGTAAAAAAACAAACAAACAAACAAAAACTTAAAAGGCATAAAGCAAAAACAGGTATTGCATAAAACCTCTTACATTTTTATGTATCCTTAGTCACAAGCAATATTCCACAGGATATTTAGACACTGGGTGAAATTCTGTCCTTAGTAAATTCAGCAGCAAAATTATAAATGGATTTTATTGATGTGGAGAAAAAAAGTCCTTAGTGCAGCCTGTTCAATGATCCACCTCCTTTTG
Organism: Oxyura jamaicensis; assembly: GCF_011077185.1. NCBI lineage: Eukaryota > Metazoa > Chordata > Aves > Anseriformes > Anatidae > Oxyura > Oxyura jamaicensis. The sequence continues at coordinate 3,047,713 of NC_048905.1, forward strand.
GCATGGAGAGTGTGGTACCATGCATTTTCAAAACTGTTTCCGTTCCCTTTTATTCATCTGTCAGTAATTTGTAATGTTTCCAAGGTGTTTGTTTATTTTAAAGTAGGACTTGTTAAAACCATTTAACTACTCTTATAATTTTCTGTTGTAAAAGTTTAAATTAAATTAAGTAGTGAAATTGAAACCAAGTATTTTTACCTTGCTGAGATGTTACTTACTATTTCACAAAGTAAGGAAAAATCAGAATATTCTTGCAAAATATTATAATCTTGATAAAACTTCATTTTCAAAAAGAAAACTGTTATTTCAAAACATGAAATAGTTCTGATCTCACAAATGCTTATTTAACTACATCTAATTCCATGTAATTTGAAACTAGAGTGAAACCCAGAGGGTACGCTACGTACTAGACTTTCTGCATGACTAATCTTGTGCAGTTAACATGGTTGGGCAGCTCTGTGTATAATTAATTCATGGCTACTCAGAGGGTATCTTGGGTCTTCAAGTACAGCTTCATCTCACAGAATTCAGATTTAAGGCTTGGTGTGAGAAACACAGCACACCGTTTACTTCTGGGCTACCACAATGCCTTGAAAAGAGCAGGTTTCCTGTTGCTGGTAGAAGAGGTAAATAATTTTAACTAAACGTCTTGATTAGAGTCGCCCTTTTCTTCCAGAGGTGATCTAAGTTGTAAACATTAAGTTGTCAGAGGACATTACAATTAATAATGCTTATCTCCAAAAGAAAAACCTTGTGGCAGAGAAAATCTGAAACAAATAGGATGTGCTGGGATACATATTAAATGGGGTAATGTCTCATTTCTGTAATTGAAGCGCTTAGGCGAATCTAATTAACCTTTCAAATGCTGATTCCTGAGTATTTTTGGCATCAAGCTCTACGTCTTGAGGAAAACATCAGATGCCAGCACCAAAATGTTTTTTTGTTTCCTTTACTTCAATGGGGAAAATTTAAGCTCAGCTTTGCCTCATTTTATTTGCGATGTCCATTTGTAAAATACAATTAATTTAGTGTTATTAATTAGATGATAGGCAACACTTGCTCTTGTGGCCTGCTCAACATTGTTTCATCATTGTATCTTCCCATTGTCAAAATCTCCTGAAGGAGTTTAGCCATTTGGGATCTTTTTCTCTTCTCTGAAGGTTAGCCTCGCTTCCCGTTTTGGAGAAAAAATATAGAGCAATTTAGGAAATTCCTCCAGATCTCAGGGTTGCTCAGAATAGGATTCTGTGGAGCAGTTAGTTGGCCTGTGCTTGTGACCTTCCCAGATGTGCCTCATTCCATGTTGTGTGCTTCACGTTTGTGAGGTAAGAGCACCAGGGCGCGGCCCCGCTGTACCTCAGTGGCTCCACCGCCCCGCAGCTCTGGGCTGGCAGTGGCTGTGGCCTGCACTGAGGAGCTGCCAGGCTCTATGACACGGCGTGTTCCCAAGCTTCCTACATGTTTTCAGTCAAACTGAGCGGAGAGGTACTGTACTATAGGTGTGAACAGGACAGAGAGCAATGGGGTGCCCTCAGGGCCCACAGGTGCTGCTCAGCTTCTTCAGGGCAGGGGTAGCTAGAGTCTTCTGGAAGATGAAATGGTGGCTGTGGGCTGATCGCCACCCATGCACAGGTAAGCTCAGGGCTGGTCTTTTGGCTTTTATAGGGGTGCTTGATGCAGCGCAGGGCTCAGGGAGGATTCATTTCACAGGGCTTGGCCAGTCTGAGCTCCTGAGAGCTGCTGCCTGAAGTATATTCCTGTGTCAGCCACCCTCTGTTGAGGAACAAGTTCTTCCAGAGCGTGAGTTGCCTTGTTCCACTCTGGGTGTGTGCCTGTGGATGAGTTGGTTTATACCCCAGAAGTGCCTGTCCCAGTATCTTCCACTCCTCCAATCTCCAGGGGAGTATGTATGTTGAGGTGATATTATGCCATTATGTGCATTTAGATGGATAAATTTTGCTTAAATGGAAAGATGCATGAGAACTGTATTGGAAATAAACATTTGCTAAAATTAATGTCATGAAGAGTTGTGAACATAAAATAAGCTTAACAAGAGGAATAATTCATGGTTCTGGACTTCTGTCTGTATGGTATAGAGTAGAAAAGAAGAAAATTCAGCAGGCTAGAGTTGCTCACATATATGATTCAATTATATTGTGATTTTGCTGAATACAGCATGGGAAAATAATAATAATAATAATAATAAAAAGAGACCAAAAATAGTGAGTCAAAGCCTCCAGTTAAATGGAAGGAAATAATCACTGGCTTCTTAGTTACCTGCTTTTACCTAGAGGACTATTTTTAAGGAGAAAAGGCAGTCTTCAAGCTCTGTTGGTAGTGAATTGGTTAAATTGTCCCTTTTGGATCTCACAGAACAGTATCAGTCATTTTACGTTAAGGGAAAAAACATCTAATCTTTGACAGAAATGAATTACTTCATATGGGACAGCTACATTTTGTCTGATACTTGTTGTCAGCTTTCAGTAGGAGACGGGGAACGAAGAAATAGATTTCATCAAGCTCTGAGATGGGAGGAAATGAAATCTTAGCAAAGAAAACAAGTTATGCCTCTAAAACGAATTGTACAAGCAAGAAGATCTATCAGGTGAAAAACGAATGTTAAAATCATTTGCCAAAAGATGACTTAGGCAGTGCTGGGGAGACAGGAAAAGGCGGAGAGCTGTGATATTCGTAGTTTATCAAATGCCTATCAAAGACATCTGGGAATTTTTTTTTTTAATCCTTTGTCAGTATTTTCTGGTGTTACACTTTTATGAAATTCAAGTGAATAGCCTCTTTGTTCCTCTCATCAATCTTTAACGTAAAGCTTATGATCATGCTGTAGCGTTGCCAGTTTATAGTTTGTGGTTGCATGTAGTTACCCTCCTGATGATGTCTTCTTTCAAAAGACTACTTCCAGTGTCACTAAGAAAGGAAATCTTCCAATTTACCCACTGCCAGGGTGATAGTGTGGGGCAAATTACTGAGATGTGGCTGTTTCTAGAGATTCATTTTACTTTGATCGGAAAGAGAAAAATGGACAAGCCTCTGCCATTTTGGTCTGAAAAGTATCCCGAGTTGCCAGTTTACAGCAGCTTTCTCTCTGGTTTCTTCTCACTGTCTTTTCTCCAAGTGTTGCTTTCTGTTTTCTCAGCCTGTCATAAGGACAGTTGAATTTAATTGGAAAAAATAATCTTGTTTGTTTAGATTCAAGAATGATTAAAGATGCACAGTAAGAGGCAAGTTTTTATTTCTCTGCTTCACTTCACCTCTTTATAGTAAAGTAGATTTGGCTCTTCCATGCCCTGTGGAAAAATAAAGCAAATTGAAGACTGGGACTTGATGCGGAGAACTTGCCAATACATTATCCCAGTTCAACAGATACTAAAACTGAGATACAGCGTGTTTGACTCATTTGTTTTAAGATGATTTTGCAAGTTAATACCAAATCTGTGAATAAAATGGAATATTTTTACTTTTGAGATCGTAATTTCTGAGTAATAATTGAAGGTAATGAAAAAGGCAAAGGTGGAGATAACATCTCCACAAGAAGTAAGTATTGGCAAATTTGTCAGTGAGTGCTTTGTTAAAAAATAAATAAATTGAAGCATGTTGTTCTATACCCAAGGAACAATAAGTATTTTTCTGAGGGGAAAAAAAAAAAAAAAAAAAAAAAAAAAAGCATCTCCCTCTGAGTCTTTGGCAAATCAGTGTTCAAAGCAAGAACTCTGAATGAAACTGTTATTTTGTTCTTTTCTTCAGTCACATGAAGTTTAGGCTAGAAGTTAAAAAATAAACCTCAGAGTAGGTTTAGATTTTAGATGAGTTGATTTGATGCAAACTATAGTTTTTTTTGGTTGTTGTTGTTTTTTTGAGTTTTGAACATAAATCCAAAAATATTACTAATATTTGTTCTGCTGCTTTTAAGATACTATTTTACCAAAAGCGTACTTGGGGTCACATTAGGTATATTCTCCTCATGTACTGTTGCACTCATAGAAAATGCACATCCTCAGGAAACCGATTTCTCTCCCTCCTAAAAACTGAATCAGATTCTTTGAGTGGCCTTGGTGTTTCCAGTCAGCTGGTCACAGAGCGGTAAAAGCATGGATAACATTAGCAGTTGTCCTGTTTTACTGACTGTTGTCTTCCCTGAAGAGAACTGGTGCTTCTGGCTGAGGAGTTGCAGTGGCAGTGGGTGGTTAAAATTGCTATTTTTAGCTGTTTAGTTGTAAACAATTTTCAGTTTTTATTGCTCATCAAGACAGAAGTAACTTTGAATTATTTATTTATGGGCTAAGTAAAGCAAATAAGATAGCAAGATTGCTTCTGCTGAGGTTTCTAGGTAATGAAGAAAAAAAAGGAAAAGAAAAAGAAAAAAGAAAAAAGAAAAAACACAGCGTCTATTGCATTTCTTAAAATAAACTAAAAAACAGTGAACATTACTGTGTAGTCAAATCTGACTGAAACATAGAGCAGCTGGGGAATTCATTATGAAATCTGACTTACTGTTCTGCATTTTCTGCCTGTGTTTGTCAAGCTCAGGTAAGCATCTAGGGAGCTGTATCATGTGAGATTGTCTTTGACAGTATAGTGATAAACAACAAATGTAGTAACACAGAGCTGCATGTGTATTCAACATTTCAGGGTACCATGACCAACCAGGATCAGGCCCTGTTCTCCATCATTTTGGGGGGCTAGTTGGACACAAGTTAAACAGGAAATTAGGCTCAGTAGATGTGTTGTCTTGGATGATTTGAGCTGGGCAGAATCTATCCTGTACTAGTCCTTCGTACAGTGCAGAAGAACGGACTAGGTGACATTGAATGGACATTTGACTGGTAGAGATTGATGTGCTTACTTATGTAATGCTTATTTTACTGCAAATGCAAAAGTACTGCAAAATGCAAGATTTACGTTTCTATACATTCCGTATTTGTTACTGAATTCATTGAGTGAATTTTACTCTCAGAATCCTTTGTGTTAATCTTTAATCAAGGATACTCAGTAGAGCTGCAGTTTAATGTACCACTGCCTATCTACACAATAATCATATGATACAAGTTACTCTGTGAAATGTGTGAAACATCAGAGAAGCTATGTTTTCTGATAGTATTTTGTTTTTAAATATTACAGAACTCAAGTTAACGTGAAGAAATTTGACCTCCCTCTGCTCTTAATATTCTCTAGAGATGTTACAGAAAAATGGATGTGAGTTTCAAATCCTGTTAACATAACCAAGATTTGAAGAGCGGGGAAAAAAAAAAAAAAAAAAAAAAAAAAGTCATGGCTGATGAGTATCCTACAGCTTAATCACTTTGTCAAAATACATAAAGCTTCTTTGCTATCACCACATTAACTCCTCTCTGGGAATTACAGTATGGCACTGTATTTGTTTATTTTCTCACCTCAGTCTTGTTTAAGTAAAATATTCAGGTGAACATGATGTTTAGGAGTATAATGTTAGTTTGATTTAGACAGTGCAAACATTTAATAACGGCTGAACATGGATTATATGCATTACTCAGAAAAATGTGTAATTCTTGCATGAAAAAGAAGGCTATAGTAATGGAAGTGAGCTGAAGGTTTCTTTTTTATTCGCAAGTTCTGCCTAAATCTGTGATCCTGCCGTATCCCTTAAAGCTTGTAATGCTTTGTGGCAATGTCAGATTATTTTCATGTGCATTAGAGCTTTTGGTTTTTTGTTTGTTAGTTTTGTTGTTGTTGTTTTTCAGTGGTTAAATAATCTTTTTGATATGGTATCATTACAGTGATGTAGTAATTTCAAATAATTATTTCAGATATTAACAATTATTTCTTAAATGTGTTTTACCTATGTTGGTATTCTTGTTACACATCAAGGCTGCAATATTGAATACATAAAGCATTCAGCATCATTCTGGCAGCTACTTTGAAAATAGCATTGCATTGTCAATAAAGATTAGAACAGGAGAAGGGTTCCTTCCCAACCCAGTCCCACAGAGTAGGTAGCTAGTAGGTTTATTTCTCATGCATATGCTTTGTGCATTCCAGGTTTTAGTGTAGGTCTTCATGTTATAAAAACAAACTAAATTAATAGATCTTGAGATTTGGGCTAGAGTTGAAATTTCCTGATCTTGAATTTAATTGTTGACTGGTAGAACTGGAAAATGTGTCTAGTTGAGTAAAACATGTTAGCTTAGGTTAGGTTTTGCTCACCTGTATTTTAATTTTTACTTGTGAGCTCCCCCCCTCCCTGCCCCCATAATACTGATTGAGGTCGAGCAAAGCATTCAAATTTTCCATAATAGTTTGTTGTTGAATGTATTTTTAACCCTAATCTGAACAGTAACCTGGGTTGGATGGAAGAATCAGACTCTTCTGCACCAGAAGTTTTGAGACAGGAATTGAATCTCAGCAGGTATTGGCCAGTGTTTCAGCCATGATGTTAATATTTGTCCAGTATCCTGGCAAGCCAGGTGCTTGGAAGTCTAATGAAGAAAATCCCTATGCAGCTGAAGGCTTGTGGCCTCATAAATAGAGTATCCAAACTCAGTTTTGTTCTAAGACTACAAGTCCAGAGTGAATGGAGAAAATGGAAAAAACAGATAATCTGAAAATACGGGCTGTCTAAACAGATGAAAAGCACTGCTATGAATTATAAACACAAGAGAAAATCTGATGGTGAGGTGTCATAAATTTTACCCAGGGTGATTGATGTGTAACTCCTGAAATGTAGATCAGTGTCAGTCATGTTCAGGCCACTGCTGTGCTTAAATCCAGCTGAAGTACACTGTAAACCATTTTGTTGTGTTCAAATTGTACCTTTTGGTGAATGTTTTGGTGCCCATCAGCTTCCTCTACTTGCGTTCTCTTCTTGAAAGGTGTGTAGAGTATCTGAGGTCGTGTTGTAATGAGACACTGATCTGGGTAGCATCTGAAGACACCAATCTTCAGAAGAGTTGCCTGAGTCTAGGCTGTAGAAGAAGCTATTTTTTATGTCATAATTGGCTGTGCCGGTCCATTAGGGCAGCAAGCATAGGTGTACCCAAAAATGCCTAACGGTAAACCGAGAGGCTTGAACCATACGCTTTCCTGTGACTTCTGTGATTAGTGGAGGTAGTTTTTGTTTACTTCCTTGTTTTACTTAATGTTTCTAGATGGTTTGGGGTGTTGGTTTTTCAGTGTTTCGTTGGTAAGCATTCTGTCGTGAATGTGGCTAACTCCAGTATATCCTGACATTTTAATAGTATGTCATTATTTGATCTTAGCTGTATTTTCACACTCCTAACAACTGTCAGACATACCTTTTAATATGAAGGAATGGTTAAAGAATATGCTTGAATCAGCACTTCTCTTTAGCATCCTGCTTGTACCCTGTCATTGGCTTGCAATTATACCTCTGCAGCTGCTACAATATCCCTTGGGCATAAAATCTGATTGAACTGTGGCTCTTCTTTCTCTCTATAAGCACACCGAGTATTCCTGCCATGGAAGTTTTTGTGAGTGGCAAGGTCAATAGAAAATGCCAAAGAGATAACAGATTGAGGCAAGATCAGCAGAGAAGAATGTGAATTGGCTGTTTCAGTTCTGCTTCTCCTCTGAGCTATACATACTTAGCATTGTAACACCAAAGAGTGCTACCAATGGGTAGCACAAATATTGATTTCAAGATCATGCAATGAGAAACATTGCAGCTCATTGCAAACTATGATACTCAAGAAACTCCAGGAAGGACTCCTTTAGGCGATGTCTAGGAGCCATCTGAGAAATGTGGATGTTGATGCAGTGGCACAAAAGCATTTCTTTCTCAAATCTGCCACAGAGTACATTTATTACAGCTTTAAGCATCAGGAGATGACCTATCTAAAATTGGACTGGGGAGTATCTGTCTCCTGTTTCTGTATGTTTAGGAAGAGTGGGCTCAAAAACTTGAAGTTGGTTTCTGCTAAGGGCCTCAAACTACCTGAGAAGAAAACCAATGGAAGGGGATCCTGACACTTGTCAGGAGAGATGAATGCCCAATAAAAACAAAACAAAACAAACAAGCAAACAAAAAAAAAAAAAAAAAAAAGCTGAATGAAATCCAGATTCTAGAACTAAAATGTTGAGTATGTCAAATGTTTTACATCAGTCAGAAAACTTAGTGTTTGGATAACGCTCATGGAAGAGACCCCTTAATTAAAGTAGTTATACTGAGTGGCTCTTCTAACTCAACACGTAGATGTGTTGTCAGTCAATTTTCACTGTTACATATCTTTTTTTTAATGCATATCACCCATATTACAATCCTGAAGGAGAATTCAAGTGTTCTGCATGTGTAGGTAGCAAGGCCCTTGCAGGCCCTTTTATACAAATAATTTTTTATTTTAAGTCAGTCTGTGGAAGATTGAAATCCATAAAAGCCATTAGACTGATTAACATCCTGTAACACTGTCAAAACTGAGCTTAATTGGTAAACGTAAGCCATCCTCCACTAACAGCTTTTCTCTTTAATTGGATTTTTGCCAAATTGGTGTCATTGAAATTCTGTAATGAACTTTTCTTCTGCTAAGGTGTTTTTTTTAGCTCAGACATGATGCCAGGAGGGGAAGGATAATGTTCTACTGTGGCTAGTACAGAAGAGCTGAAAGATTACTAACTGATTAGCATAGTAACTGATAACAGTTGAGAAACTGATACTGAGAAATTTGTCCTGAATGGATTTACTTGTCCAGTGCCAATATTTGATAATGTCTTGGTCCTGTATATTGTCTCTCCAGAAGCAGCTGCTTCCCTGTTTATTTGGGGGACAGAAGTGGGGAAGGATGATAACCAGATTCACAACTGTACCTTGTTTCTCATGATTGCAACTAAGGTGTTACTCTGACAAATACAACATAATCTTTAGACAAGATCTGCTGTATTGCCACCTGTTCTTGGTCTTGTGTTCGTTGTTGTTGTTGTTTTAGGTTAGCCTGTCAGTTGGTTTAATCTGAACTTTTTGCAGATAGACCCCATAGGCATAGCTTTTGGATAGCTGGAGCACATCCTTTTGTAGCTCCTGTTGTGGCAAATATTCTACTGTGTTTATTTGGAATGGGATACACGGAGAAAATTGGGCATAGATATGGTGTAACTATACTCAAGAAGGCAGACAGAATCCTGGGATGCATTATGAAGACCCCAGCAGACTGAGGGAGGTGGTGCTTACTTCCTACTCAGCGCTAATGATGGAAAAGGCTAAGGCAGCAAAGGGACTGTCCAACAGAGGACAAAAAAAATAAATAATAAAAAAAAAAAATTCCAGAGACATGCATAAGTATAATTCAGGTATCTCACCTTCAGGCTTCTGGTCAGTAACAGAATTCAAAGGTACTAACCTCTTCTGTTATCAGTCACTTTAGGATATACGTGCATAAACTTTGCATAAACTCAAAGCTGGCTTGGAGCCAGTCATGTTAGAATGAGCTAAATGCTACAAATGACTCCTGGATTGAAATGTGTAGAAACATGTTTACCTCTAAAAGATCATTTTGGAAGAAGAAAGAATTCCTCAGCTTGAAGCATCGAGCCTGCATCTTTTGCAAGTTGGTGCAGTAACCCTCAGGCAGAAGAAGTATCTGGTGAAAAGTTTTCTGCATTCTTCCAAGTGAACTGGGGCTCCTGCAGAGGCGAGAACTCCATCTGCTGAGACAGACACACAGAGAACAAAATATTTGTACTTAGTACTTTTATGTACTGTTCGAGTCATTAAAGTACTTTCAACAAAGACTGGTGAAGGATCTGGAGGGCAAGACGTATGAGGAGCAGCTGAGGTCCCTTGGTTTGTTTGTGCTCAGATACATGGCCTGGTTTTTGGGTGGTGCTGTGTGGAGCGAGGAGTTGGACACAGTGATCCTTGTGAGTCCCTTCCGACTCGGGATATTCTGTTCTACTCTTGCGGACACTGTGAATGAGTAGATTATCAGTGTGTAACACTTGGAAGAGACTGCTGAAATCTTTGCGATGTAGTGCAAGCTTACTTGTCTGCAGTTGATGTTACACAGTTGGAGGCCAGTATTTTCAAAAACTTATTTTCAATAGTTGCTGATGTGCATGTTTCTTCAAAACTGAAAATAGCTATTTTAAAGGCATAGTTAGGAAAATTGTTTAGGTATGGTAAGGAGAAAAACAAACAAACAAACACCTGAAGACAGACTGTTCTGCTGAGAAGATGGAGAACAAGCATGTACCAAGCAGTACAAAGTGATGAGAAGCAAGTGTATTTTTGAGGAGTTCAGAAGTACATATGTAGTATTTGCAGCCACAGTAAGAACTAGTAAGTAACTGAAATAGTCTAAGAGAAATCTCAGGGGGAAAAGAAGTATTTTTCTGATTCGTTCTGTTTTAACACAGAACTGCAGCAGGTAAATTTGTAAATGAAGCTTCTTTCTTGATTTTGAAAGCCTTTTTGCACTGCTTTGGCTTCTTTAGTTGAAGAGGTCTGGGCAGATTATCTCTGAGCTCTGGCCAACTCGGTCCTTTCATGTACCCTGATTTCTGGAAATTACTGGGGTCTTAACAATATCTTGATTTACAGCAGTTCATATATGCTGATGGTTATCATCTTACCACTTACTTACAGATGGAAAGATGACACCTAAGAAGACACTAACAGTCAAAAAAAGCTAGCTAATGCTCACTATACAACCCATGGTACCATGGCAGTCTTCATTTTTGCATGTCCATTATTTGCATAAACTTTTAGAGGTCTTGAAAAATAAATTTAAATACCTTTTATAATACAGTCAAGAATTATTATTTTTTTTTTTCCTAAATCCTTTGTTACATGTATATTTTTTATATGAGGTAAAATTTTAGTAACCTTCTGGAATCTTGCCTCTGTTAGGAGGATTATGTATTAAATCATCAAGCTTATTTCATGTAGCCCTTGGACTTTTATTCACATTCCCATTTTTCGCTTTTATTTGAAGGATGTCTGGGCTGGGAACAGACTGTTTTAGATTGTGATCATTCTGGAATAATCTCAATATACAGTGTCTCCATATCTGCAGATGAATACAACTGAATGAAAATGCAGTTGTCTAATAAAACTTTTTGCTTTCAATGTGAGGAGAAAAGGATATATCTCCATGGAATACTTGGAAAATCTATTTGGAATGAAGGAAAATACAGAAATGACTCTTGAAATCACTCATTTCACTGAGTGGGTTTAATGTGTTGATCTGTCAGAATGTCCAATGGATATAGAAGGGCTCTGTGTTTTTCCTTGCCAGATAACTCTGCTTTTGTTTGTTGGTTGGTTCTTTCATTTAATTCCAGGAGTCAAAATTGATTACCCCTTCATGGCAGATTACAGATGAGTTTGGAGTGATGGTAAATGGCTCCAATTGTGAATACTTGCCATTTAACTTCAATATTTGAAAAACAAAACAAAAAGAAAAAAAAACACTCTAATAGCTAGACCTGAAGAATATGCTCTCACATAATGACATGAAAATTATATATGCTGATATTTTACTCCCTTGTTTGCAGCAGGAACAAAGATACATACTTTTTTTTTTTTTTTTTTTTTTTTTTTTTGGGGGGGGGGGGGGGGGAATGAAAATTTATTCTACTTTGAATTTTTGGGATATGTAGGTATTTAATTTTGTTAGTCCTGAATCAGGGTAGAGTTACATGTTAGTTCTCTTGTCCACATTCACTAAGATCATACTTTCAAAGTATGATCGGACTCGTTCAATTTTTTTTTTTTTTTTTTTTTCAGTATCTGTCTATTAGCTGAATTATAGTGAGACCCGGCTCTATGGCCTATTGGTCTGCCGCCTTTTCAGGGCTTCTGTAAATTTGGCTTATACAGATCAGAACAGTTGAGTTGGAAGGGACCTTCAGAGACCATCTAGTCCAACTGCCAGACCAGGGCCAACTGAAACGTGTTATTGAAGGGGTTGTCCAAACATCTTCTGAACGCTGACAGGCATCAACCATTTCATTAGGAAGCCTGCTGCAGTGTTTGACCACCCTGAGGGTGGCACAGCCCCTCCCCTGGCACAGCTCGGTGCTGTTCCCTGTGTCCTGCCATCAGTTCCCAGGGAGAAGAGGCTGGCACCTCCTCTGCGCTTCCCCTCTTCAGGGAATTGTAGGGACCAACGAGGTTTGCCTCTTGGTCTGTCTGCAGGTGTGTTTGTTTGTTTGTTTTCTTTTTTTTTCTAGACATATTTTTTTCCTCTAGCTTGAGTTTTTTTTTTTTTCTTCCAGTTTTAATATCCCTAACTTTATCTTTATTTGCAAAAGAGATTCTACACATATCAACTTAATAATACTAAAATGCAACAACTATGGGGAAAATTCTGAAAATAGAAAGTTGATTTTATTAAAGGATTATTAAGGATTTTATTAAAACACCTTGCAACTTTGAGGCATTCATCATACAGGTGTTCACTCTTTTGAAAAAGCTGTTGATTTGTCATCTTTTGCTTTTGTTAAGGTGATAACCTGCTAAATGCTGCAAACATTCCCTAGCTGTTAACAATATTTTTCTGCAGTATCTGTTCAGTAAGATGTAAATGATGTTTCATTCACAGCTGATAGGATCTTTATGATAACCTAGCATTTGTATGAGGGATAGTACTTGCTGTGTAAATATGGATATGTTTATAAATGTAAAATGGTGTGGGTTAGATCCATTTTTGTTAGTAAATGTGTATGTTCATTATCTATGAATAACATGTTACAAAGCATTAATCATCATTTTTCCCATTATTACATACTTCAGGATGGAAAAATATGCATTCCTGGGGCCAACTCTGTATTCATTTAGGATACAATACTTGCATGGGAAATATTTTATTTAATTAAAGGGCTGTGCAGCTGCTGCTTTGAAGTACCTTTTTTTTTTTTTTTTTTGACTTTCTGTATTTTTTTTTTCCTTAAAAACAGCATGACCTCAGTTATCTGATCTAGCATAATGATATCTTACTTTTAAATATTGTGATGCAAACTAGGTGATGAATAACTCCCTGGAAGAATAGAAATAGTGTCTGTGCATTCATTTTAGTTGAAGCAATGAGTGAATCAAGTGAACCAGGGGTGTGTGTGTAGCACATGGGAAAAACAACAACAACAAAAGGGTTATCACGTTGTTGCTTTAAGCATTTGTATATGTTAATATATCATCAAGCAATGTCTATTATCATGCTGAATAAAAAATTAAAGGTTCCATTAACAGTTTTACATGTATAATTTTGATGTGTGTTCAAGTTGAAATTAGCTTTTTAGTTCCTTGATATAACATACATAAGGCACGCTTAGAACTGTGTGCAAAGAGGTGTGTGCAAATCTCCCAGAATTTTCTTCTTGTTCTTTTGGTTTTGTTTGGCGTTTTTGTCGTTGTTGTTTTTGTTTAACCTTGTAACGTAGCTGGGATGGTTATAGACATGTAGAAGTGTTATTTCTAGCTTCTGAAATTTTTGCATACAACTTTTTTACAAAGTGTCATGCTTGTGGTATAAAAATGGGCTTGTGGTAGTGTAAAACAGTATTAGCTATACAGCTGTGCCTAGTGTGATATAATAGAGGGTCTGGTTCAGAAATAAATGGGAGACTGTGAATAGCTACTCTTTATTTGAAGATTAGCCAGCTCTTGAGGAAATGTAACATGAAACTTGGTGTTTGCTGCTTCTTAACTGGTCAGTTAATGAATGTGAAGCTACTACTGAATTCCAAAACTCACTTGGCATTATTACTTGTCAGTGGAGTACAGCTGAGACAAGCTGGTAATAAGTAATTATAAAGATTTATGCTTATTATAACAATAAAGAACACTTCTAAACAGCAAGTGAGCTGTGTGTGTCAGTGCAAGTTGCCACTTGGTACTGAACCTCTGCACAGCTGCTACACCGTCTCTTAAACACACTGAAGGAACTGTGAACAAGTCCAGCTCTTCAGTGCAGTTGCATCATGAGAAGTGCTCCAATTCATTGGCTCTTTGCTGTACTGTGCTCTCACATAACATAGCTGATGTAATAGACGTCGAACATTACACTTAAAGCATAGTGGATGCAACCAGTGAATAATCTGAAGAATGCATAATAAGCTGTTTGAATAGTACCTTTTATTGTCCATTGCTACCATTACTATGTGTTGTTTCAGGTACTTATGTGTTAGACTTTTTTTTTGTTTGTTTGTTTGTTTGTTTTTGTTTGTTTGTTTGTTTTTGTTTGTTTTGGTCTCTGTTACCCCTAAATCACTTCTGTCTGGCTCCAGGTCTTCATTTATTTTTTCTTCATTTATTCATTCTTTAACTGACTTATGATTATGTGTTTATAGCCATGGAGTTTCTGGTGCCAAGTGTGTGCCCCATCTCCTATGACTCCATATGTGCAGTGCTGTATGCTGCATCCAATGTCTTCTCTTCCAGGGCCTCAGCTATTGTGCTAGGCTTGTATTTCTCTATTTAACTACACCATTATGTTAGTCATATATTTTTTATCTTTTTACAGTTCATTACTGCTGTCTATCTAAAAGTATGATGCTACCATACCAAGATAAACATAAGTCAAGCAGATTAGTCATAGACACCTGGTCTATTAGGGAAATTACTGTGGCAGCAAAATCAAGTAAAACAAAGCTATGGATAGGTAAAGTTCAACTGAGCAGGTCTGCACAAGCCTCTGTCCTGAGGTTTGCAAGCTCAGTAAAAAGCAGTTTAACAGCAATGACAATACAGTATTGCAGCAGAGTGTGGAACACTTCTGAAACCAAGCTCCTGAAGGTGCTCTGTTTAGTCTTACTCACAAAATGCTTGATGTTAAGAAGTTACAGAATATAAGAATATTTGTGCTTTACCCCAAATATGGAAGACAATTAAGGGTTATTGAAGAATATGTGTCACCTTTTAACTATAATAGAAGGTTGAAAATAGTGATTTCAGGAAGTTTTCCACTCTATTCTGGCAACCTGTTTTTGTAAGAGCAGTTAATGTTTTCAGAATATTAGTTTCAAAAAGAATTGTGGGATTTCTCTTGCAGTTCCTTTCAAAGAATGACAGTTCTGTACGCAACTGCACAGCATGGAGGTTCATTCTTCTGTTCCAAGTATTACAGTCCAAAATGGATCCATGTGCAGACATTCTTGCAAAGTCATAAAGTATTGTTCTAGGTTTTTGAAGATATTCTTTGCTTCCTGGTGTAGAGGCTTGAATAACTTCCAGTTTCCCTGAAAGTGAAGGATTAAGTGATGATGTGTGTGAGATAGTACCGTGAATTCCTGAATGATTATAGAATATAATCATAGATACTGAAGTGTTTGTTAGAGACAAAGAAAAAAGCTGTGTGCTGTAGAATTTGTATCAGTAATCATAAAGCAGGTATATTTCATAGAATCATAGAATGGTTTGGGTTGGAAGGGACCATAAAGATCATCTAGTTATAACCCTGCAGATATGGGCAGGGATACCTTCCACTAGCTCAGGTTGCACAGGGCCCCATTCAGCCTGGCCTTGAACACTTCCAGGGATGGGCATCCATGACTTCTCTGGGCAACCTGTTCCAGTGCCTCACCACCCTCTGAGTGCAGAATTTTTTCCTAATACCTAATCTAAACCTACCCCTTTTCAGTTTAAAACCATTACTGTTTGTTCTGTCACTACACTCCCTTATGAAGTCCTTCCCTAGCCTTCTTCTAGGCCTCCATTAAATACTGAAGGCTGCTCTAAGGTCTCCTTGGAGCCTTTACTTCTATAGGCTATTTGTATATGTGAACCATAGAATATTCTGAGTTGGAAGAGGCCCACAAGGGTCATTGAGTCCAACTCCTGGCTCCACCCAGCACCACCCAAAAATCAGGCCTTGTCCAAATCTGAGGCGTTGTCCAAACGCTTCGTGAACTCCAGTAGGCCGGGGCCATTACCAGGTCCCTGCGGAGCCTGTCCTCGGCCCCAACCACCTCTGGGTGCTGAACCTTTCCCTGACCCCCAACCTGACCCTCCCAGCTCCATGCCGTTCCCTTGGGTCCTGTCGCTGTCCCCAGAGAGCAGAGCTCAGCGCCTGCCCCTCCGCTCCCCTCGTGAGGGAGCTGCAGGCCCCATGAGGCCTCCCCTCAGCCTGCTCTGCTCTGGGCCGAACAAACCAAGGGGCCTCAGCTGCTCCTCATATGTATTGCCCTCCAGACCCTTCACCATCTTCATAGCCTTCCTCTGGATGCTCACTAATAGTTTTATGTCCTCCTTATCCTGTGGTGCCACAGTACTGGAGGTGAGGCTGCAGCAGTGCAGAGCAGAGTGGGACAGTCCCTTCCCTCAACTATCCAGCAGTGCCATGCCTGATGCACCCCAGAACAATGTTGGCCCTCCTGGCTGGCAGGAGACACTGTTGACACGTATTCAACTTGCCAGAACCCCCAGACTCCTTTCTGCAGGGCTGCTTTCCATCTCTTGTCCCCCAGGGTTGCCTTGTCCCAGGTGCCAAATCCGGCACTTGCTCTTGTTAAACTTCATATTGTTGGTGATTGCCCAGCTCCCTATTTTTTCAGGATCTCTCTGCAAGGCTTCTCTACCTTGAACAGCCAATAGTTCTTCCCATTGTTATGTGCAAACGTGCTTAGTATGCATTTGAGTCCTGCGTCCAGATAATTTATAAATACTTTGAAGAGAACTGTCCCTAAAGAGAAGCCCAGGAGAACCCCAAGAGTGACTGGCTGCCAGCCTGATGTGACCACGTTCACTTTAACTCGTTGAGCCTGGCCCCTCTGCCAGTTGTTCACCCATTTTATGTATTTGTTTAGTTGTATGCTGGACATTTTGTACAGAAGAATATTGTGAGATACAGTATCAGAAAGCTTACTGAAGTCCAAAAAGATTACATCTGCTGGCTTCCCTTGGTTAAC
Organism: Oxyura jamaicensis; assembly: GCF_011077185.1. Classification (NCBI taxonomy): domain Eukaryota; kingdom Metazoa; phylum Chordata; class Aves; order Anseriformes; family Anatidae; genus Oxyura; species Oxyura jamaicensis. The sequence goes on from NC_048905.1 coordinate 3,064,558, forward strand.
TAGATGGGAAACCCTGTCATAAATTGAAACTAAATTAGTTAAATAGTTAAACAGGACTTTCCTCTTGTGAACCTATGTAGTCTATGACCAGTGACTGTTAGAGTTGAATGTTAGGATTGTTTAACTAGAACTTTTCACTCCTTTGTTAGTCACAATTTAATGAATGACATATTTAAAAATGCATAAGCCAAGTGGTTTTTTTAAGTGTTTCCTAGCAGTTCTAAGTATCCCTCAGGTTTTATCAGTAGGAAAGACGTGCAAGTTGTTTGAAAATTAAATAAATTAATTTAAAAATCAAATTATCATGTTTAAATTAAAGAAAACAACCACACACAAACATACACAAAAGTTTTCTTGAATATACCTTCTATGGGTAGACTTGAATCACATATGAGTGTCTTTGTGAATCTCTCCATGACTTTTTTATCAAACAACTAGCTATGCTCAGTAGCAAAATTGATTTTAGTTATTTCACAGCAGGTGAAATAATTTAACCTGTTTTCATTCAAAAGGACCCACACCTTTCCTGTGGATTTTTTTTTTTTTTTTTTCCAAAATGTAATTGTGGCTATGAAAGCAGAAGTGCAATGCTTTTTTAAACCAAACTGTACAAAAATTGTATAATAATTGCATTGCCTTGTTTACCCTTTAAGTTCCTCTATCTACCAGAAACCTTGATAGGAATCACTTCCATGCACTTGGACATTTTCTTTTTGCACACCAAATCAAAACAACAAGTAGCACTGAAGTCTGTTAGCATTTATGGAAACATTTGTCAACAAAGAAAACTTGGATGGTGACATAACTTTTAAATGCAGCCTGCTGGGAAATTATCCAAGCTGGACAAAACCCAAGTTGGCCAGGATTTCAGTAAAGCTCTGAAAAAGCATTGTAAACAAGCAGTTCTGGAGCATGTTTGCTTGTGACTGAGTTCAGCTAAAAGCTTTTTTTTTTTTTTTTTTACCTCTTAAAATTGTTTTATTGTTATTATTTTTTTATGACCACCATAACTTAAAAGCAAGTGAAAGATGAGTCATTTAAGAGAAAAGCATACAGACAGGAAAGGATACAATAAATGAGAATGTCTTACTCATGATATATGTGTGTCCATTGCCTTTCCTTTAGTACGTGTCATAATCTTAGCATGACTTGCAAGAGGAATACCAAGATTTGATCTTTTTTTTTTTATATAAAATTTTGGGTCTAATAATGTAATTAGGTATGTCTTAAAATGACAGTTCATTTTCAAGTACTAGTGCGATTTCCAATCAGTACAGTAAAAAGAAAAATAATCTTATTTTTTGTACGGTTTAGGATGTCACTGTGGTGGTTTTTTGTTTTGTTTTGTTTGTTTTTGTACTTCCGGTCAGATGGTACAACAGAAGAATCAGAAGGGATATATCTTTAGTTTATATGAGCTAAAAATAAATACATTATCAGTTTTAAATAGCACCTTTGTTAATATATTGCAATTTTTACATGATAACCATGTTGAGAGGCAGGTGTACTTTTAAAAAAATATAGGCATGATCTCTTGTTTAGCAAAATGTCTTGTGGCTGGGGAATATCTTGGGAATTTTCACAATTTTTCAGAAGACCTGCAGACTTTCACCTGAGCATATCTGCAGACTGATTATTTGTAGTTGTTCAAATGATATTACAATTTCTCATTTATCAAAATCCAAATTGAAAATACATTTTCAATTAGATTTTCCACGCACATATTTCACATGTTTAAGTGCTTTGCTTTTATAAGCAAAGGTTTGATATAACTGAGACTGAACAGTTTTCAGACACTGATACCTGCTTCTGCAGTCGTGGTGCATTACAGCTTTAAAGGTTAATGTAAAAGCCTGACATGTCATGATGGAATTTGTGAAATTTAAAAACTTTTTTCTCTTTCTGAGCACCTGGCAGTAACTTAAGCTTTAGATGTCTCTTTCAAATGTATTGGATATATATCTGATGACTTTCAAACTATTCAGAAATGATAACAAGTTTTCAATGAAATAACGATAAGCAAGTGGGAACAGAAAATCCTAAATGCATTTCAAAAATCTCTGGAATCTTATTATATCTGGGATACAATTCAGGTGGAAAAACAAGTACTTTCAAAAAGGATGACTGTAGTTCATGAGTTATCTTCATGAACTCAGGAGAACACTTATCCTCCCAGTCCTCAGTTGTTTCAAATTCAGCGTCCAGAGAACTGTCACTTCTGCACCATGAAACATTAAATAAGCATTGATTTAAAAAGTACAGGATACTCATATTTTTTTCAAATCATTGTGGCTTTCTTCAGAATAATGTCAAAACCAAAAATGTAAATTTTGTTGTTGTTGTTTTAAAAAGTAAAATTATGACAAAGTGACCGAGCGGTTTTATTTAACAGAGATTTCTCTTAAATTGACTTAGTGTCAGAAATTAACCCCTTTTCTGCAAGTCCATTTGTTCATTTAGGTTTAACAGTGCACAGAGAGACTCAGTAAGAAACATACACTGGAGTACAAAAAATTTGTCTGAGAGACAAAATAAGTAGCTAGGGTCACCAGGCTAGGAGGTTGAGTGTTTTACATGGCCACGTGGTTGGAAGGTTAGTCGTCAGCTGCCTTTAGAACAGGTGAATCGTTGCTGTCAAATTGCTCTTTTTTGGTTATCTGCTTTTTTTCCTTATCATTTTATGCTCTTCATTGTGAGCATTTTTTATTTTTTTGAGCAACTGAATATTCTTAGATATGCTTTTCTTTTTAGTTCTTGTGTTTGTTGTTTTAAGTTCCCTTACATCATGTACCTTCTCATAACTTAACAGCAGTCATCTTAGCACAAGTGTGTCAAGGTCGCACAGCTGTGCTGCATCAACCTGGGCCTTCATTTGCAGACAGCTGAAGCCCTGGGTTGAGGGTTACAAACATTCTTAATTGCTTTATCAGTTATAAGAGGGAAGATGGTTTTGCTTAAACATGTCAGGAGCAAGTATTTTCATGGAACTTGTCTTTTAATTTGGAGTAGTTCTCTGGACTCCCTTCCTCTCCAGCAAAGATAATGTTATGCTGAAAAGACTTAAGCCAAATACACAGATATGGAAGAAGTGTTTTTGTTTATTGTTCTCTCATAATTATGTCTTTTGTACAGCAGAGGGAAAAAAAAAAGTTGGAAAGACAAATCAAAGTTTTCAGAATTGGCCTCTGACTTGGAAGGCTCACTTTCAAATAAGTTGCAGCACTTTCATTGGCCTCTGACTTGGAAGGCTCACTTTCAAATAAGTTGCAGCACTTTCTGGCATATGCAATTTTGTTCTGTGCGGGACAGTGGTAGGTGTCCGTTTATTGAAGTCTTTGCCAAACATATCTCCTTGGTTTGGCTTCTTGAGGTGAGTTTGAAAAAGTGCTGACTAAGCATTTCATAAATTTGTAGATTTAAGTTGGTTATAGCAAGTGAAAATGTTGAAGGCACTTGAGTTGTGTGTGTAAAACCAAAGCTATATATGAATTAGAAGGCTTGCACCTAAATGAATTCAGCTAAGCCAGCTGGAAAAAGTATCGAGTGTTAGGATTCCAGATCCCCATAACCATAGAAATATCTTTGCTGCAGATGAACTGTTAGGGTGGGTGAATGGAATTGAATGCATATCCAGAGGCTGGACAGCGATCCTCATTCAGGTTCTTGTTTAAGGACTCATTCAGATTTCAATGCTTTTACTGACTAGTAAAATACCATAAAACATTCTGCTAAATAGAAATGTTACCCAAGTGAAAGTTTTGACTGAATCAACAGTATGAAGAATTACCCTAATAATAATTAGGGTAATAATGTAATGTAATAATTAAAGAGTAGTTGAAAGAAACTTCTGAAGTGTTCAGTTCTAGGGATGCTTGGAATAAATCAAGATGCTATTTGGCATTCTTAAGCTGCTTAATGCTCTACATAATATATATTATTTCTGAATTTACAATCATTTGCAACAGGTTAAAACTTTCTCACAGATACCATGTTATTTGGTCTGTGAACTTGACATAACAGTTTAGATTTCTGGAGTTCCTCTCACACCAAATTTGATCTTGTAAAAATTTGCCTTCTTCCAAGGATATGGCTTCTTGAGACCAATTCTCATCCTGATCAGCCATGAAAATTATTACTTTTTTAGGAGTTAACTGGCAATAGGAAAAAGATATGTATTTTCATAGTGGCTGATTTAATAAGGGCAATATTTCCCTTGAAATAGCATTTCAAGTCCAGGATAATGAAAAGGGATGTTCACGGTTTTATTTTTCAAGGTGCAGGTGGGAGAGAACTGTGGAATCTGGGAATAAACACACTTTTGAAACGAGAGAGATACTTCTAACTAGTTAGACTTTTCTGAGTCTCACTTTTATCTACACGTCTTGGGCATCATGAATGTGTTTTTTTTTGATAATTGCTTTGTTGTTAGTCCTCTGACACTGAGTGACAGTACTTTTCTGTGCTTGACAGCCAAATCTATTGGTATACGACAGTCCTCATACACTGTGAGGTGTTTTCTTTCTGCCTGGTGACAGTAAGAGCTTCCAAGTTGATGGGGAGGGCTAAGACATCTTTACAAGTGAGAAGAAAGCTGAGAGAGGATGAGGAGGTTTTCTGTCAAAATAAAAGCATTCATTTAGTTCATCCTTTCTGCATAATGAAATAGACAGCAGATTTGATAGCTACATGTTAAAACATATTTTATTTATGTGTTGCTTATAGAAAATTTTATCACTCTAGCTCACTATCAGGGCCCTCATGACTTGATTTTTTTTTTTTTTTTTTTTTTTTTTTTCAGTAAATGGCTTTGTAGCAAGTAGTTTTTCATTAAGGTGATAGGTGGTGTGATGTAGCAAGTATATTTGCAGGTAGAAGGTATTGTAGGATGCTCTAAGAACCTGCCTTCTCATTATTATTTTTCTTGAGAAATAAGTAATGTAGAAGATGTATGTATTATGGCACTTTTTGTATTAATTTAATTTAAAAAAAAAAAAAGGGGGGGGGGGGGGGCGGGGGATCGGTCTGTGAGCTGTAAATGTTTGTGTCTCCAGTGACTTGCTGCTTTCATTTAATGCTGCGGACCTTTTCATGCTATGGAATAGTTGATTAGTCAAAATTGCTGTATTAAGTTAAATTCTCACAACTTAAGTGGTAGTCAGCAAAGCGATGCCTACACAAATTTAGTGCTCGCAATATCTATGTGCGTGATAATATTAACCAGTAAAAAAAAAAAAAAAACAAACACCACCACCACCAACAAACAAACAGAAAACCACCTTTGCTAAGCTTGTTCAGTTGGAATTTATTTGTCCAGCAGGAATAACTTCTCAAGGAATCTTAAGATGAGTGGCTTATGTGATCAGAAGTAGGTAGATTATTGTGGATGAATGTGGTTGAATACTGGATATTTGTGCTGTTCCTGGATGTTCTGCTCGGATATTCATGGGAATATATCTCTACTGATTCATCTTTGCAACTGGATTCCATTGCATCAATATTTCATTTGTATTAGTAGTGTAAACACTACTATTTGTAGTGTTTACAATAAGGCCTTATAACGTGGACTTTTTCTTGTCTGACTCAGTACTATTGTTGTTCAGAGGCATGTAGCCTTTTACAATTTTTGGTGCTAGCAACCTTCATAGAGTATTGGTATTAATTTCATAGTACCATTCTTAAGTCACTTGCATCAAGTATTCATGGGAGGCTTAGAGGTGTTGAGAAGAATTTTAAGCCAGGCTTTTATTTTGCATCATTTTCTAAGACCTGTTTTGGCCAAATTTTTCAAGAAATACTGAAACACTAATCTTAACTGGACTTAGAAAATATAGCTAGTTCCAAACAAATAGTAGGTGATTTGAAAATTGAAGTTTAGGAGATATGTTTCTATATATGCTTGGTTCTTTGCCATTTAGAAACACCTGAAAACTCTGAAGTGCATGTGGACTTCAAATGAGAACATCCTTCACTGGCATTTCAAGATCTTCCTCTGCTCCTTTTAAAAAAAAAAAAAAAAAAAAATCAACTTTGAATGCTGTCAGCAGACAGGTTTAAAGAAAACAAGCTTAAATTCTTGTGGCTTTAAGTTATGGAATTAAGTCCTCAGATTGAATCCTTCTAAAGAATATTGTGATTTAATCTTCTGTATCATTTCTGCCTGTTCCCAAGTAATTTTCAGTTGAAATGTAACATTTCATAAGACTTGAAAGCAAATCCTTTAGAATGGTGTAATCTTTTCAGGTGATATGCTTAGTTGTTTTTGAAAACAAGAAATTAGTTCACTAACGGGTTTTGAAAGTCCCGTTGAACAGGTTGTTTATTCTTAATATCCTTAGGATTCCTTAGGTTATATACAGGCTTAGGGGATTTCTGTGGAAAAATATGTGATTTCATCGATGCCACCTTAAACAAATTGGCTTATTCTTCTGTCTCTTCTTTTGTTTTCATTAATTATGTAACACTGACATAAAGATTTGGAGCCTTGAAATGTCCAACACAATCTGTCTTTGACAGTATGGTTTAATTTTAATTGCATTTTAGGAAAGAAGTGGCCCTAAAGCATCTTGCATTATATCAATTATCTTGGTGGAAGAAACACACAAAATACATTTAATTATAGGTCATAACCTAGCAAATCATAAAAATCCTGTTCTGAAGTAAATTGTTGCCACTAATTAGCTTTCTTGTTTGCCAGTGCTAGAATAAATTCATTTGATATCTTCCTAATATTTGCTATTTACAGAGATATAACTAATTTTTAGAAGAATTGAATCCAGAAGGCATCAAATACTTATGTTCATTCACTGAATAGTTTTATAATGCTAAAATACATGCACTATATTTTATGTCTATATGTGTCTATTTTCAGTAGTTTCAAACATAATATGCTGAGGTTGATTGTATTTTACTTTAAGTTGAATTCATATTTAACCTCACCTAAATCCTGCAAGGAGCATGCTGTTTAAAACATTATTTTATTTTGCATCAGGGTTTCCAAGCATTACATGTAGTATTGTGGAGGTTTAGAAGTAACAAGATAAAGTCAGTTATTTAATTAGGAACTGAATGTTATAAGGCAGTATTTCTTATTGGGTATGAGACCTTTGATATAAAATCATTTCAACTTCATAGCAAGGCATATATAACACTAAATAAACAGCTAGCTTACACCAGTTGGAGGCAGTTTCTGTTCATACCAGTTGGAGGAAATTTTCATTTTGTATCTTAACAGAGATTGGTCCCAAGCCCAAAAGACTAGGTAAAACTGCGCTGCATGTGTCAGGGAGAGCGGTGTGGTAAACAGAAAATCCTAACCACTAGCAATGACGTTTTACTCACTTTATATGAATAGGGTTTCTTCAGTCCCATTTTCAGCACAGCAACTTTCAGAAAGTCTTTTTGTATTATTATATTGTATAATAATAATATATAATATATATGTGGCTTACTATATGACCTGATTCTAACTGCTTATTTAAATGCAAATGAGAATTAGTGATATAAAGCTAATATAAATGAAAGACCATACATACAGTGCATTTAGGAGGTAATGTTACGTTTCTAAAATGAAATTAATGCCCATTAGAAAGCAATATAGTAAATGTATGCTGATCAAAAGCTTGAACTGGCTAACTTTGGTCCCTCATTCCTATGAGGTTACCAAAGTGCATCTCATGCTCTATGCTTAACTTGTACTTACACTGCATAACAACCAGAACTTAGCATTTATATTTCATCAAATAATTATTTCATTAACCAGACATTCTATAATATTTTATTTGAATTGGTCTGTAAGTTTTCGTGACTAATAAAATAGAGCTACACAGATTCTGTTTTATGCTAGAGTTGAATATAATGTAGCTGCATGTGCAAGAAAGATGGTAGTATTCAAGAATCCACCTGAGGAGTTTATATGGGGGTGCATTGTGGTCCTAACAGCAAGCAACGAGGAGTATAGTTTTCACTTCATAGTTTTTAATTAGAAGATATTTGTAATAGTGGAATGAAAGGAAGCAAACACCTACTGTTTCTGTTTAGTACAGTTTTATAAGTTGTCATTTCCAGCCTTCTTTTTCAGGATCTCTTATTCAAGAATAGTCACCGGCATTTACAATAATTTATGAGATTACATGGGAGTTTCTTATAATTTGACTAGCAAGGTTGGGAGGATAGTCTATTTCAATAGGGAAACTTAAAATAGCAACATAAATCCATAATAATAAAAAAAATGTTAATAAGAAATCAAATCTGCTTTTCTCACTCCTCTCTTTCTGTTCAATAGGAATCAGAACATAGTGTAGGATAATTGGTTTTAACTTTTTTGTTACTGTGTCCTGAAGGTCAAAACAAGAAAGAGGATGAAAAGTTGAATAAATTGCTCTGTGAAGTAAGCCATAGTGCAGGGACATCCCAGAGATAAATGTATATGCGACATTTTGGACTGGGCAATAGGTAATGGTAACATGACCTCCTTTTTTAAATTTCTAAAGCAGTTTAAATACAGGAAGCTTTGTTTGTTATAGCTCAAGAAGGAAATGTAAGTAGAGGCAGTGGGACTGAATTAATAGTTGTGTTGAAATTTCTGTCAGATCTGTAGAGACATGGAGTACCCTTTTCAAATTAATGTATGTCTTTTAAAGTGCAGTAGTGTATGTCCTGTAGTATACTCTTGACCTCTTTCATTTTCCAAGGGCTGTTTGAGCTGTAAGCTCTATGAATCAGTAGGCAACTTGTATAACAGAAATAACTACCTAATTCGGTATATAATAAAATCAAGCACTGAGCCTGAGGCACAATGATAAGGTATTATCAGGTGCAGTTCACAGATATGAAAATATCTTTAGCCTAATAAAACATGTAGTCATAACTAATCCCTTCCAAAATCTGAGTGACAGTAAATACTTCACATCAGTTTCTCATGATGCACTTTTTAGTTTTCATTAGTGTTGCTGCAAATTCACATGAATTTATTTAAGATTATTCTATGTTGGGCCTACTCTGCAAACTCAGTAGGATCAATGGAAACCATCTCATGTATTGAAACCTCCTTGTAGTTAGATGGTGACTTGAGAAGAGGCCAAAAGTCCATCAAAATTCCTGGGTGAAAGCACATGAGAGTCAAAATAAGGAGAAAAACAAAATCTTTACTCAAATAGTATCTTGCAGAAAATGCTTGTAATGGGAATTAAATGAAAGCATAGGTTTGCTTCTGCAGTCCGTATTTACCATCTGGATTTGTGCCTCAGCAGTATTGGCAGTCTGTGCGATACAGAAGACCACTGTTCATGATGGTTTGAAATGTTCATTTTATTTTTAAAATAAAAAATGCTCAAAGCAGCCCAACTGTAGTCCTACTGAAGCTGGTAGAACTTCCATAGGAGATGTTAAGTGGCTTAATATGCTAGTGCTGAACGCTTTTGTAAGATGACTGATAGTGCTGTAGCCTGGGTTTGAAAATGATCCAGGTTTTGTTGCCGAAATTTACTTTAGGGTTTATGAACCAATATGCACTCAGTCTGAACAGTCTTGAAAATGTTAATTCTGCTTTTGTTCATAGATGAAATGATTTGAAATTCTGGGATTGAATGTGGTCTCTGTGTTTTGTTGTTTTGTTTTTCTGGTTTTGTTTCATTTTTAAATATAAGATTTGACCTTAGTAAGTGTTTTATTTCATATTGTTTTCTTAAAGCTCCATGATTCATTGCTCTTAAGTAAGCTCTGTGTAAGCTGTAATCGTCTTGCTATGACAGAAAGTGTAGCAAAGGGGAGTGGCCCTTGTGTGCTCCAAAGAGAGATTTGAACTGCACGAGGTAAAATCTTTGCCGACTAGAGCTCTGGAAAGGATAAAGAGGAGTATTTCAAATACTCTAGCTAAATTTCTCACAGAAAACTGCTATATAAATAACATAAATTCTGCCTTTGTACAGTTATTACTGCCATACCCAGTGGTTGTTGAATCTAGAATTAACATTTCCAACTTAATCCTGGTTCTGCTTATATGAATGTTCTAGATACTGCGGTGATTAAGATATTTATAAACACTTAAGGAAAGCTGATAGAATCTAGAGGAGAATCTCAGAAACCATTGTTTCGTAATAGAAACAGGAGATGAGTTCAGTATGTCCCTTGTAGAGCAAAGGAAGTGGAGATGGGAAAGTTCAAGATGAGAAATTACAGGGCAGTGAACATGAAGTGATATATCATCCTTCACAGGTTTACAGCTCTTTCCTTAGGAAAGAAATAAATGTTAACCCACATAGGGAAACCAATATAGAAGGGCTGGTAGGATCAGAAACAGATCAGAGACGCATCACCATCTTTAATATAGATACAAACTGGAGGCATGATCAGTGCTTTTCTTTAAGCAGCTTCTGGGGATTTGATGTCCAGAGAGTGTTATCACTTCTGGAGTTTCTCAAGAGTCTAAATTTGTAGTTAAAGTAAGTGATCAGACTATTATTTACCGCAGTGTTTATGAGATTTCCAGAATAGCATTAAGGAGATACTATTTTAAGTTACACTGCCATAAGAAAATGATTGCAGGAGGAATGCATATGTATAGCTGATGGATTCTGAGTATCAGTGAAGGTACATTTACTCTTGGAACCAGTTAGATCATATAATGCTTCATTTATAATATTATAAAATAGTTCTGTTGCTAGGTGGAGCTAGGACTCATTAGTAAATGCACTGTTGGAAAGCCTGGAGGAGAAAGGATGGCAAAAGGTACATGTAAAAGTTATTCAACACATGTTTCAGTAATTGTATTTTTAATTAGGTAAGGGAAGGTGGTTAGAAACAGTATGACAGTTGAAACATGAAAGCATGGATAAGAAATCTTGTTTGATCCCAATGTGTTTGGAAAGCCTATTGTGTAATAGTAATGAAAACGGTAAGGGCTTGCCTGTTGACTATGTTTCAAACTTCCATACACAAAAACTAGTTATACATTGAATGAAATATTTTGAGTTCTAGATTTAAAAATAAATACAATTTTATGGAGGTAACCTCACTTACATGTATATGGGGTAAGTGATCTGCTTGGACAAGAAAGCAGAGCGGTATTTTTGTGTAAATTCATGAATCTTAGTGGGTACTAGCTTAGCTGCACTTGGCAGACTCCATCTTTCCCTGTAAAATGAGCTAAATAAAGTTACCACAGGGAGTAGGTGATAATACATGGGATCTAATATACTTAGCTACACCTAGGTTAATTTTCATATTTTATGTATTTGAAATCTTTCTCATGGTCTGTAGCAAAGGCAATCAACAGCCCTATGTTGCACTGGACACTACATACTGGAGACTGTACTAAAATAATTTCAAATTTGTTTGTCTTTGGCAAAAAAGACCAGTCTCTTAAAATGTTGCTGCAGTGGTTCAGTGGAGTCTTATGAGAAAAATCATATGTAATTGTATCGCTTATTCTACTCAGAGGTGAAATGGCTAACTGAAAAGTGATAGAGATTATCCCATGGTGCGTTCTTCCACACACCACCGTTCCCTTCCCAAATGAATTAAAGGTTAAACTAAAATCATTTTGAAAGTCATTAAACTCTTACAAAAAAAAAAAAAAAAAAAAAAAAAAAGGCAGACCTTCTCAGTAGCATATTCTAGATCAATATCAGAAAATTATTTAAGAAAAACATACAAAAGAAGGAGGAGAAATGCACAGCCCTTTTCTGTATGAACATTTGTAGAGTATTAATAACAGGATACTGCTAGCAATTTGAAGGACTCCACATCTTAAAAAATATGAGGACCATTTTGTTTTGTAGGTGTATGTGTTCAAAGCCACTGAGAAACTGTGTTAGATACTGGTAGGATTCAGAATTTGAAAAATAATATCAAGTTTATTTGACACAAGTAGTTATGTATTTGAAAGTGCTGTGAAGCTGGGCATTTTCTGACCTGGAGTACATGTCATTCAGAGAAGGCAAATGGTAACTTTAGAACAAAGTGAAGTATGTCTTTAATCAAAAGGGAAAAATGTTTTACAAAAAGTTTTGAATGATAAGTTAGATTATGATAACCCAATCAGTTTCCAGATCATAATTCTAGTTGCCTTACGTATTGAAGATTTTGCAAGTCCTCCAAATGTGTTGTTATCACTGTTTATCCTCAGATTCACATCCTGTGTGGGCTGCAGAAAATCAATCCATTAATGGTGGTAGGAGGATCTCAGGGACTGAGGCACTCAGTTATCTGTTTGTTAATCATGCAAATAAATAAGGAAAGGCAGATGCCAGGATCTGCGGTTACCTAGATACCATGGTCATCGTCTCAGAAGTTCTTCATCTTTTATTAGTAGGCAAAAAGGGAATAACTGTTTATTTTCTCCTCTTTATTACTAGCTGAGTGGAATTTCCAGTTAACATTTATAGATGATCAAACATGGATCCCCTTTTTTACATCCTGCAAAAGATTAGTTTTATGGAGAAGTTCACAAGATGGGTTGGATATTTCAACCAGCTTAGTTGCAAGTATTTTATCTTAAATGGCAGAGAGTCCAAAATATTTTTTTTGGAAATTGTTGATTGTGCATTTTAGATAACTTCACAGCACTTTAGTGTGATGACGGTAAGCCCATGATCTGTGGGGAAAACATGGAATACCCCAGCAAATCTCCAGTATGTATTTGTCATTTCAGATAGTTAGCATTCTGTTTTTTGTGCTGCAGTGAGACCCACGGGCTTCTTAACGAAATATTCCCCTTACTATGTTATTGTCAGCACTCTGTAAGGGAAACTTGAAATTTCAATTGAGATGTCAGGGAAAGTGAAGTGGCAGCTGTCTCCAATTGATTTTTGATCTCTGTGAGATTAGCAGTTGATGGTACAAAAGTCATTAATAATACAGTGCAATGCATTAGATATGTTTGTTAAGCCCTGTTCGTACCTGCAATGCTGTCAAAGAATTCGTTCATGTTTTAGTCTCTACTAGACTCTCCACATTGCACTTTGGTACCAGTGTACCTTGCAACTTGGTGGTGGAAATTTCTAAAGCAAGCTAAAACATCTGCAGAAAGATACCTCTTCCACGTCTATGTTTATCTATTTTTGTTTCACTCTTTGCACCTGTGTGCATGATTAGCTCATCCTCTTTCTCTTGGAGATGTGTTAAATCAGCCCATTTCAGACTGATGAGTGCAGAAAGCTGCAGCCCCTGATGACAGCAGCATCACAGTTCTGAGTTGGTGCTCCCTGAGCATCCCTGGAGTTACCCCTCGCTCCCGGACAGCTTCAGGCTCACCATCTGCATTGGCTGCAGAGTGCTGAGTGCTGGGTTGGTGCCCGTGTGGAGACTAATGCTTTCATTGTACTTGCTGCTTGTGTGGAAGATGTTTCCTGTGTGGGTTGCAGGGGTGGGTGGAGGAGGAATTTTCCACACAAACTCCCCTCTTCCACGCAGCTTTAAGACCTTGCCATTCTCATCAACAGGATTCTGTCAAAGGTGAGTGGAACTAGAGGTTAAAAAATCTGAGGGAGATAGTTCCTCTCCCCCCAGAATAACACAGGCCAACACAAAATGTGTACATTGCTATTGAATATATTCAGTTATTTTATCCATAGGGGTAGAACCGCTTTTCTGCTGAAGAAGAAGACAGTTAAAATGTTTTTACCTTATGGAAAGATTGGAAAAAAAATAAAAAAATAAAAAAAAAATAAAACACCATGACAGAAACCCTTGCTTCTTAGGAAACTGTCTGTAACCTGGCAGTCCTCCTCTTGTCTGCCCAGCCAAGGAGCTCTGACAGTGAAGTTTTCTTTACCAGTAAGCTGGTAATTTCCACTTGTTTTAACAGAAGAGTCATAAGATTAAGCCTCGTGTTTAGATGTCAGAAACATAAAACATGCAAACATTCCTAATTTGTGAGATGTGAGGTTCATCAAAACTTGTATTTTTTGATCTTTCTGGTCTAATGCAACTCCTAGAGAACACCTTAGCTGTTGTAATAGTGGAGAACCCAACACATTGTAAATATATTTATACTTGTAAGATTTCTGCCTCTTTGGTTGGAAACCTTATTTTCAGAAGTGTAACTCTTCACTGCACTAGCAGTGAAGCTTAGAGGAGCCTGTCCTTTTTAAGTTCAAAGCAGTACACCGCTAACAATTCAAGGGGGGGGTGTGTGCGGGTGTCCTTTTTGGCTGGTTGGGTTTGGGTTTTGTTTTAAACAAATGTCCTATTGAGAGCTTGTATGAATACTGCTCTGAATGTTTCTTTGTTGCCAGGACATATATGTGGATAATAGCTTTGCACTTTCTGCAACTAATTTAAAGTGCTTAACAGAAGGCACCAGGCATTTCCATGGCTTCTGTGTTTGCCTTTCTCCTGATGTTCTATATTCTTTCTCCCAAAGTGAAGAGTAAGAGATGCTTCTCTTTGACAAGATAGTCTTCAAGAGAGTATCTAGACAAACCTGGAGAACTTTGAAATATCAGGTGATTAACTTTCTGGAGGTTTTGCACTTGTGTTTTGCACTTGGGGGCAAGAAACAATGTAAAGAACTTTGAAAATCAGGAGAAAATAAGGTCTCTGAAAAGCATGGAGAAATTGAGGATAATATAAAATTACAGTTCTGTATTAAGTCTATAATTATACACATTTTTAAAAGGGAGGTTGTTACAATATTATAGAACAAATAATGAAGACATTTGAACTTCAACGGTCACATGGCCTATTGTGCAAAAAAGTAACCACGGAGAATTTTTTTACTGTTAATGTATATTAATTGTTAAGTAAATGTTTTTTTTTTTTTTTTTTTTTTTCTCATGCAGATTAGGGTATGGAAATACTTGCATCTTCTCCCGTGAATACATTTGTTTGAACTGAACAATATAGTGCTCTGGGCAATTTTTATGCTATGGAATAGTGGGGACAGGGAAAAAAAAAATAGAAGTTTCAGGTTTCAACCTCAGGCAAATGAAACACTCAAAACAGTCAAATATAATTTATAGAAATTCTTATTTTAAAAAAAAAAAAAAAAGGAAAGGGAAAAAAAAGAGAGCCAGTCTAATAATCCTGTTTTTGTAACACTGGTAAGGATCTTGAGATCCTAACAGAACTAACCTACTCTTATAGCTGACAGGCCTTTTGCAATCATTGTGCTTGCATCCCATATCTGAAAGATGCACATCTTTCAATTCCGAGGCTGAATGGGGTCATGCCATCATTGTTCTTGTATTCCAATGTCATCTATTTAAAAAGTTTAAGAAGAATGACACTTGTGATATCATATCTCTTTAGTTGCAGATAATTCTCTCCTTGTTCTCTCTATATTCCCTAGTTATCTTAAAAGACATTTTTGTACATTTCCACTATCTATACAGAGTGAGGAGCTACCATGTTATTCTGTGGGCACTGCCCTGTAAGTTCCTGAAGGAGCTCACTTGAAGGTCTTGTTATTCATTTAAATCATACCAAGGCATTTCTGGTGAAGTACACAACTATAATGATTTTGTGAGCCTCTTCTCATTAATGAAAAGTGAACACTACTTTCTGTATATCTTAAAGCTTAAATAGCCCCTAGTTGTTATATATGTCTGACAACAGTGCCTTTCTACAATAGTAGCAGTGTACCAGCAGAAGAGTGCCAAACCTCACGTAGTGGAGCATTCATGAGATACTGTTATTATTAATCTCTCAACCATTTGTTTCTTTTAGCATATGTAAGCCTTTCTGTTTGACATCTAGTTTCTTGTTGGTAGTTCTGTTGTGTACTTTATTTGATGACTGTGTTGAGTTAACTCTACAAGTTAACTCTACACTCTACAGGTACCTTAAAGGAGGCTGTAGCGGGGTGGGGGTTGGTCTGTTCTCCCACGTGCCTGGTGACAGGACGAGGGGGAATGGGCTCAAGCTGCGCCAGGGGAGGTTTAGGTTGGATATTAGGAAGAACTTCTTTACTGAAAGGGTTGTTAGTCACTGGAATAGGCTGCCCAGGGAAGTGGTTGAGTCACCATCCCTGGAGGTCTTTATAAGACGTTTAGATGTAGAGCTTAGTGATATGGTTTGGTGGAGGACTTGTTAGCATTAGGTCAGAGGTTGGACTCGGTGATCTTGGAGGTCTCTTCCAACCTAGACTATTCTGTGATTCTGTGATTCTGTAACCCTCCTGTTAACTTAAGCCCCATGAACTACTTTTCTGTAGTTTCATATTTTCAGTCTTTCCTAAGTAGTCATCTTTATGTTTATTTGGAGAGCAGAGTATTGCTAGAAATATAAGACAATCTTTCCAATTGCTGGAAGTCCATAATCTTCAGACTGCCACTTTCCTTTGTGCTTGTATCTATTTATTGCCTGGAAAGAGAGAGTGGTATGTAGGAGGAGTGGACAGGAATGGGACTGCAAATACCAGTTGTCTGTATTGTTCAGTTCAGACAGCCTTATTTACATCAGTCGCTGATCTAAAAGGTACAGGTGCTTCAGTATATGTTCAAAAATATCAAACATGCAACTCTCATGCAGATGATATTATGTAATAAAAAATATCCTAGTTATGTGGCTTTCCTTATAGAATGAAGGTGTGTGTGTGTACGTATTATACCTCATGAAGTATAGTTTATAAAGAAGATCTTGTACTCCCTGCTGGGAATTTTTGCCTGAGTTATAAATAAAGGATCAGGCCCAAACGGAGTGCACTGGGAAATGGTTGGAGACTTTAGCAACTTCATATTATTTAGTATAAACTGAGAAATACTCTATAATTACTGACAGGTGGTCTAGAATTGGACACTGAAATTGCCTACGTAATTGTAGATGGATGATGTTTTATGTGAATCCATTTTGATTTTAACATCAATTCACTAGTCATCATATAATTATATGTAAAGAGACTTTACAAGATACCTGTTATTTCCTGAGGATCCATTACAGTCCATCAGACAAAATATGTATTCATTCTTTTAAACTAGGTATTATAATACAAAGATTTTCAAAATAAGGGTTATTTACCCAATAGAGTGTAAAGATTTCCTTGGAATCACTGTTAATAGATATTCTGCTCATGTTTAGGGAAATCTGATAACATATTATGAGCTGCAGCAGGTTGTTCCTGTGCCACAAAATTGCAATATCCTTCGGGCTGCAGAAGTTTCAGCTTGGTTTGATCAATAATCTAAAGTACAGACACCTTGAAGCCAGTTAGGCCATAGTCCTGCATGAAAAGAATCTCATTTAATGCAGTGGTTTGAATTGTCCTCAGAGTTGAGCACAACCAGTAAGATCCAACAAAACAATGACCAGGGCACATGCTCTCAGAATGTATTCAAAGCCAAGTTTTGAATCTCAGAGTACCGGTTGTATCACTACCGTCTGTAGTTGCTGGAGCAGTATAAAGAGTATACTGAGTGTTTACTTAGAGGTAAGTGAGTTGGTATCTTTGTAGGTACCTTAAAGATTTTACCTCTGTAGATATCATAGATATTTTTACACTTCGCATTTTCAAAACAACATTTTAACAAAAGAGTGTTTTTCTTCAAGACATACTATAAATGCATAATCTATAGTTAAGTGCAATTATTTGCAAAATTCCTTCAGTAAAAAGCAAGACTTCTTCTGTCACCAATAATGCTAAAGCAGATTATGGCACTGGGGGGAGGAGTAAATCAAGCATTAGTTTGCATTTTTTGAGGCAAGGGAATTTTTTAAGGGAATTAATATTTTCCTTTGGGGCTTTTGCAAGCCAGAATTTGCACTGAATTTTTTACTATATGGGTGTTTGTGTTTTTTGTTTGTTTGTTTTAAATATTTGATTTTGATCTTTAGAGTGATGCTTCTTTAAAGTCAGTACATAATCTTACTCTAGCTGTTATTTCAGGAGTAAGTTTTGTCTGGAGTTCTAGGTCCACAGTGTGGCTAAATCTTCCCCCACTCTAGTGACTTCGAATTGTTCTTGTTAATTTGATTTAGAATCTGGTCTTTATAAGCTGTCTGTGCTGGAAAGTTTCTGAATACCTGGTCAGTACAAAATTTTATTTTTTTTTTAATTTTTTCTGGCTTGGGTTTCATGGACTCAATTCCAGTGGCTTTAGATTGATATATTTTGGCTTCCACTGGCTTTAGATTGATATATTTTAATATCAATTAGTTTTAATATCAATGAAAGAATTTTCATCTGTGTTCCTGGGCTGGGGAGTGGGGCACCATTTGAAAGGGGTCCTACAAATGTCCGTATGGCAGGAGGGACCCTGTGCATGTGCCTCTGTGCTGAGGCAGGTAATCCTTGTGCTTGAAGTGACGAGCAGAGTATTTCCCACTTCAGTCTGTACTTTGTGCGCTGAATGATCAAAGCAAGAGTGAACTGAAACAGCTTTTTAGAAGTTTTTTAAAAAAATATTTGAGAATAAGTGATGAAAGATTGGTGTTGGAGTCAGAACATGATACTATGGGATATGGCATCCCCTTTTATGTATGGTAATTCTGTTTGTAGAATGATTGGAAAAAGATCTGTGTTTTAACTTTAATGAGTCAGTATGAAACTGAAGTAACTTGCCAACACATTCATGTGTTTCAGTTGTTTTCTAAACTGCATTTTACATGAGGGGAAATTGTAAGTAGGAAATGTCAAGGATTCACTTGAGGCATTACAATTCCAGAGACATGAAGCTAATACATATTTGTCTCATTACTGTCATCAGATTAAGGTTGGTCCATGGATGGCAGCAGTTTATAACTCTTAGGAGACATAGTTACAAATGACCTCTGGGAGGTCACAGATACCACAACTTCCTTCCTAAACACAGATTGCCAGCATTTCATTAATAAGAAATGAGGGAAAAGACGTTCATCATCATTCAAAATGCTGTTTTTTCTTGAAAAAGAATTGAAAAGGTTTTATTTCCAACTCTGCACTGATCATATCTTTGTTGACCATAGTGTATGGGAGTAGGAAAGCATTGCAGTCCTTCTGGAGACTTACTGAAGCTCTTTATGTTATCTTATTACATTAATGTAACTAATCCATTGTGCTACGTTATTTGCATATTGATTTTGTTTTGCTTAAATCTGTCTAGGGCACATGTGGTGTATGGGGGCTTTTAAATGTGATTCATAGGCAGAGGTTTTTATTTTATTTTTTGTTTTTTCTCCCGTTGACATCTTAAACCCAGAACTCACTATAGCGATTCATACACAGGGTTACGTACATTTCAGCAAACACAACGTGTGGGTGCTGTTACTGGTACCTGAAACAAGTTACCACAGAGAGACTGAAAGGCCTTCTTAAGGTGTAAACTCCTGTCTGAAATCAACTGCATCTAGTTTTAACCCAATTCACCCAGTCTTGCCCATAGCCATTAAATAATGTTAAATGTCTTACATGTAGCCAATTAGATGTAGATTTTTTAAATTATTATTATTTTACTGGCATAGCATGCTCTGGATAAGTCTACTTAGGAGGGTATTAAGGTGTTTCCGTTTAGTGTGTACATCTGCATA
Organism: Oxyura jamaicensis; assembly: GCF_011077185.1. Taxonomy (NCBI): domain Eukaryota; kingdom Metazoa; phylum Chordata; class Aves; order Anseriformes; family Anatidae; genus Oxyura; species Oxyura jamaicensis. The sequence goes on from NC_048905.1 coordinate 3,083,998, forward strand.
TTTTAGAAGGTTGCTTTCCTATTGAAAGGCGAGAGTTAATGTATTAAATCATTTGTCTGACAAGTACATTGTCTTTCCTTGTAATTCTAGGTGCAATTTAAGGTGTCAGCTTTGATTCATAAGGCCGCACATGGATTGATTTGTAAAGCCATGAGTGGGTATCTGATAGACTGCTTCTCTTCCTGTTTGTAATGAAGGTGTGACACCAGAGTATTGATTCCTATCTTTGCATGCAAAAGATTGAAAAAGGTGATAAGAGTTGCAGAAGGTCTATAATATATATGTATATACAAATAATATTCACTGCCAGATTAGCAGGTATCGGCCAAGTATTTGGGTTGATTATTCTAAAGATTGTTTTGTTGTTGTTGTTGATTTTGTTTTTTTCCTTTTGTGGCTGACCAAAGTGAATCCCAGTAGTTAAAGATCAAAGAGGAGTCTATGGTTTAGGAATCCAGGCAATCCCAGAGTGTTTTACCCTGTCTGGTGAATGTGAATTCTTAGTGGACTGTCTGTTATTTTCCTCTACCTTTTACATCCAGCTATAATGTATTAGTGAGGAAACTTTTTTTTTTTTTTTTCCCTTGAGCATTGAAAAACAAAGTTTACATCCTAGAAGGGGAAAATGAGTTCCATGTGGGTGAGGAGAGCCCTTCTGTATGAAGGAGAGAGGAGGGGGAAACAAAACCACATTTCAAAACCATCAGTCTGAAGAATAAAGACTTTGAATATGCACAGAGGAAAGTATTTCCATTACAAAAGTTTTTAGCACCATTTGAATCTTTTAGAACTAGAGCACTTTTTTTTTTTTTTCCCTTACAGATGGGAAGGAAGACCTTTAAAAGATGTCTTACTGCTATGATAACATATTGTATCTCTTTGTGCTTATGTTATAGCTAAGGGATTTTGTGGAACATACATTTCTTTTAGTCTCTTCATTTCTATGAATTGGCTTGCTTTTTAAATTAAGTCTGAGTTATACTGATGGGTAACTTTTTACCAGACTGGAAATGGGAGGGCTTGACTGTGCATAATGAGCAAATTGAGAATATTTATGTGAACATGCAAACCACAATAATTAGTTCTATGTACCTTTTCCAAAATAGAGCCGTAAAAAAGAAATAAAATATTCCTATATGGCAGCAATATGAAACAAGATAAGACTTAAAAACTGCATTTGCAGGCCTTTGTTAAATGTTTTTGCATATTTGATGGCTGTTGTGTGTTGGCTCCTTTAATGCTTCAAAACTGTTTTTGTGTAACAGAAAGGAGAAACAGCTTAGAATTTCTTAGGTTAGCTGGGGTATCAAATTTTATTTTATGAAATAAAGAACCAAAAATAAACATGTAAACTTACCGCATTTTTCAGTCTTGATGTGGGATGTATGTGGGGAGGGAAATCAAACCTTTTACATTTCCATTCAAATACAAATCACAGAATCACAGAACTGTAGGGGTTGGAAGGGACCTTGAAAGATCATCGGGTCCAACCCCCCTGCAAAGCAGGTTCCTCAGAGCAGGCTGCCCAGGTAGGCGTCCAGACAGGCCTTGAATATCTCCAGAGAAGGAGATCTTCTGGTTGAAAATGCCTGATATTAAACATAAATCCTAATATTATCATTCTTAGTAATATATGGAATTTCACTTACACCTGCATTAGAAAAGTCTGTGTTAAGGATTTGTAATGATAACAGTGAATGCTTCATAAATGTGACAAGGACTGTGGGTGTCAGCCTATGTAGGTAGAAAACTGGAGTAGCAAGGAGGTAGTCTATATCAGAAGGAAATGATCTTTCATTTAAACCAGAAATAGTGTCATGGGTCTTTGTGATTTCCATAGTCCATCTTTTGGATCTCCTGGAAGGCATATTAATGTCTATTACAAAGCAGGAATCTAAAATTCCCAGTATTACAGAATTTAACAGAGCCTGAGATGTTAAGATGCAAAGTAAAATATGAGTGCTTCCCCAAGTTTTGTTTTTGTATGAATCCAAAACAAAATAATGAACTGTAACTTAGTTTTTGTGGTTCATTACATTTAACAGGTTAATGAAACACAATGTCAAGTGTGTTTGTGGAGAAGGTGAAATGTGTCTTGGGCTGTTGGGATTCCCGATCAATTTGTCTCTCAGTCCAGCCTTGCCCCAGAAAGCTTTAAGGGACCTGTAAATCCCTTCAGTTTCACTCAGATCATACTCCTCCTCATTTTCTGACTACACTGGGAAATAATAACTTCCATTACAGAAAAATTGTCAAATCTTCCTCCTCCAATAGCAGTTAAATTGATTGATTTAAAGATTGATTGAGTTAAATTCATTCAACAAGTTGTGAGGAAGTGTGGTATATTCCATCGGTACCCCCTCACAAATGCATTCAGCATGCAGAGCGTATAGAAAAATATGAAGCTGAATGGTGAGTATGAAATCTATCCAACATGTTTTTGAAGTATGTGGAAACAGTACAGGGATGTATGTCTAAAGATTCTTCCATCTTCAGTTGTGTAAACAGGGATCATACTCTGGAACTTGAAGACAACTTCGTTCATCACCAAATAGACCTCTAGCAACTCCTGATGATTGTATTGAGTTTGAAGTCTTGAAAAATATCTTGTCAGCCTGTATTAAAGTGATGGTATATCTTCTATGGTAAAATACTCATTTTTGAGAAAGGTGGCTTTCTACGCCACTGTAGGTGGAATGCAAGGTATTATAACTCACAGAAAATACGAAGCTAAGTGGTCTAACAATTATAAAACAAGGTTCTCAAGTAGAAAGTTGAAGGTCATCTTGAATTTTTTTTTTTTTTTTTTTGTCTTGTAATGTTGTTTCTTGATGAAAGCTTGGAAGGAGGATCAGTCATCCTCCTTTTTTTTCAGGAAGAGAATGTAAAAAACTGTAGGTGCTAAGGTGTAAAACATTGTAGTAAGGAAAAGGGTTATGTGGACAGAAAATCAGTCATTCTTCTCCCCCTCTCGTTGTTTGCTGAGCCGATACCAGGATACACAGTAGCCAGCTTCCTACTTCCAGTACACAGCTAAAACTAGCTTTCTTGTCTGATTTTGTGAGAGGAATGCTGTGATCTCTCCAAATCTTTTGGGTAATATACAAATGTACCTCTATGACATCTTTTGGAAATGGTAGTTTTCCTACCTACCAGACACTTCCAGTCTCATGTATGAAACACACGTACTACAGTGGTTTTGTCAGTTTTGCATATAACTTGAATGCTCTTGAGTATTTTTATAGCTGAGTAAAGACTATTGGCCAATCCATATTTTATTGAATTTTTCTGTTATAAGAGTAGTCTCAGATTGATGAGTCACTGTTCATTTTCATTTGAAGCTTTTCATGTATGTATTTTTTGCCATGCTGTCAGCTAAAAATAACTCACTTGCAAAAATGACAGAACAAATTTTATGAAGAAATAATAAAATCTACTGCTGTGAACTTGTCACTTCAGGCAAAAACCGTTGCTTATGCTGGCTGGAATGTTCCTCTTATGTCTTTAAATAACTTCATTAGTCAATAAGATATGGTTTAATTATTTAAGTGTCAAAAAAGATGAGCTTTTGGTATTTACATGGACCCACTGTTTACTCTTTTTAGAGTATTTCTTTATGTTAGAGCTGCAAGCCCTTGCAAAAACCCATCTGGCTAGCAAAATATCTTTTTTGTTTACAAAAACAGAATCTTTTAGCCACTGCAAGCTCTTGAGTGTTTCCTGCTGGGATCCTAAACTAACATTTTTTGCCAGCAGGCACCACTTTCTGTTCATGGGGACCTGCTGTCACCAAGAGATTTTCCTTCACGTGTCTTTCCTTTTAGCTGTAGCCTCTGAGGTAACTGATCCTTAGGAGAACCTCACTTTTGTCTTTCTGGAAAGCGGTTTGGTATGTGCTGTGCACATTTTCTGCTTGGACTGGCATCTTCCTTCCCTTTATTGTTGGCCATCTCCATCCAGCAAACACCTCTTTCTCTTTGGTGAAATTTCATCACCTCAGTGTCAGTTGATTGGGTCTGTCTCAGAGGATGAACTCAAATAACTTCTAATGTGTCTGTCTGTGATATCAGCACAATATACTTGGGTGGCTGTGGGGTAATCTGAGTTTATTTTATTTACAGAAGACATGCACAGTGGGCAGAACATCTAAGTGAGCTTGTTTGCAGGAATTACAGTCTTTGCCTGTATCAGTGAGCCCATTGAGCTCCTACATAATGATGCTTACACTTCCCTGTTGAGCAAAAAGTGGAGATGGTAGAGAGCTGGGGAGGTGGAAAGGGGAAAAGGAAGTGCTAAGTCAAATTGACCATGAACAAAACAAATTTACTTTTTTCTCCCGGGTTTTTGATTATCCCAAAGACGGTCAGAAAACTGGATTGCTTTTCTGCTACCCAAATTATTTTATGTTATTCAGATGCTTGCCAGAGGTCTTTTTTCTCCTTTTTTTTTTTTTTTCCTTTTGAAATAAAAGGTTAACTGAGGTAGAAACTGCAGATTTTGAAAATGACAAGGTATGCCTCCTTTACACTGTGTGTACAAAGAAAAGATTGTGGAAAGGTTTAATTTCACATCTTTGTTAGCATCTTTATCTTATATCTCTTAATTTAGACTTTATTGTGCAAGGACAATGATAACAATGAGAAAGTGTTTTTCACATGATATTTTCTCAAGGAAAGCAATGAAAATGCAGTTAGTTAAATGATTTAAGAGGACTAGAAACAAGTCATGAAAATATTTCAGGCAGGACTAATTTGGTTTGTGTAGAGTAATTTGTTGAGACTCATAAGTAGAGTATTCCACTGTATTTGTTTTAAAACTGTATTTTGTTCTCATTTAAAACTAAATTTATCTTTTGCTTTCTGTAGAATCAGTGTCAGAAAAATGCTGCATTCTGTGGAATCTTTCTGCAAATTCCACCAATGTCAGGATTCCTGTAGTATTGCCATACACCGAAAGCTTCATGCAGGAGATAACGGATTTGCTCCTTGAAGTTTCTTCAAAATGTTGAGACATTTTTTCACCTGCAAATAAATTTGTTACTGGTGTACAATCTGTGGACTACCTTAGGACAGTGGAATAGTGTTGTTTCTTTTTCTCAAGAATGTGACTGTTAGTACAGAATCACAGAAAAATAGTTTTAGAAGTTTGAACTTATATCCCAATGTCTGAATAACATTATTTCAGGGGGAATATAAGTTGCTATCATTATTTTGTACAGTCCATCTGTTTTTTATTATTATTAATTTATTTATTTATTGCTTGTGTGCATGTACCCTCCTGTTTTGTAATTCCTCTGGCATTTCAAATGCAAAAAGCAAGTTTTCGCTCATGTCAGCTATAGTATCTGCTTATTTGAAGCAAACAGATTTTTTTTTTCTTTTACCTTTAGCACTTCTACAGTACAAGCATTCTGCACACTGTTAGTGATACTTCTAAACTTTGGGGGCTGGGATATGAGTAGTCTGACATTCTCCAGATTTAAATGTTATTATCCAAATATATAGCAGCAGTTTCTTTTTGAGAGAATTCAGGTGGTGTCACCATCTTTGAATAATTGTGCTCTTCCCCATTCCAGAAGAGAATTTTCTTTCTGTTTTATTCCTACAGATAATATAGGAACAAAAAATGACACAGCAGTCATTTGCCTGGCAGTACAGTTAATTTAGTTACTGGCTAATTTTTTAATAATTATGAATTAGTGGAATTTAAGTAGTTTCTTTGGATCTAGCTGTGCTGACCAGTCAAATATGTGATATTGCTGGTCCATTGAACTAGTTGTCATCTTGCTAGAACAGAGTCTGGTCTTTTTAGAGCCATTCTTTGGATAGCTTTGATTATTAGGTCTTTCTTTAGACTGAAAAGCAGGAACTTGCATAGTTCCTGAAGATTTAAAAATCATTACTGCATTCATCCTCTCAGTCACGGTGAGATAAGGGATCATTACAACCAAGCTTTTCTTCCATAGTGCATGTTGAGAAGCTTGAGCTAATTCCTTGTAGTTATCTGTTTCTCTTTTTTGCAAAGCTGTGGCAAGAGAAATCATGATTTCACCTTCTGATTATCTGTGGTCATCCCTATGAGATTAAAGGGCATTGCATAATAAAGTAACTGCAACAGAGCCATTTCTCTTTTTCTGCTCCTACTTTGAATAAGCTGGTACTTCAAAGGATACGCTGTCTGCCTTATTTCAGAGATACTTGCTTCAAAGCTAGCCCCATTTAACAAAAAGGCAGGTAGTAAAGACCCTTCAATGCCTCTTTCAGTTCTAAAAAGGGAGAAAAAGCCCAACAACAATCCCTGGTTGATTAGTGTGATTCTATACTTCCTTTAGTGAGATCATGAAGCGTGTGGTACAGTGATATTTTTAATAATATATCAAAAAATAAGAAATACATGGTTTCATCTTCTTGTCCAACAGATAATTTCTTTGATTAGTTCTCTGGGCAAGTTCTTTGTCCAGAAACAGAGCGTTATTGAGGAAAAGATTTCTTCCTAGAAACGATGTTTAAATATATGTGTTTAACTTCAGACTCTACTTACTGAACCATGAAGTGCACTTGATAGAACTATATGTGGTTTTGTGCCTAACTCAGTAAAGTTGAAGCTCATGATTTTAATTCAATTTTCCTACTGTCAGTAAACTGCCCCAAATTAGCGTGTGGCACCTCCCAAATACAAGTATTTCAGTATCATCTTTGAACCAGGGGACTTAATTCCTGTAGCTGCATCTTGGTTTTTAATTTTTGTAGCTGCATCTTGGTTAAGTCACTAACCCAAAGTGTTGATAAATTATCCACAAAGTAATTTATTTTTTTTTTTTTAATGGGAGATGCACTGTGTTTTCATGAAGGTGTCAGTACATATCAGTGGGATATCCTTAAATGTATCTTTCAGGAAGATGATGAACAATTATATACTACAGGGGTTTTTGCCTCTAAATCTCATGTAATACTACAATGCTGACAATACCATTTTTTTTTATTTTTTTTTTTTTACCAGTAGGTTTGACATAACTTTATTCATCTAGTTCCTTCAGTAGCACTGTTTAGTTTATTCTCATCTGACTTATTTGTAGTGTATCTTTCCATGTTGGTTTTGAGATACATGGAGGAGCTTTAATTTTTGAGCCCTAAAATTAAATACATGTCCTGTGACAGGTTATTATCAAGATTCCATTGAGTCAGTGAAGAGATGAATGCATTTGTTCCATCCCACCGTGAGTCACTTTTTGGCAGGAAGTTGCTTACAATATATAAAAACTCATAGGATTATCAGCTGTTGAAGATGCATCTTGAAACTTGCGTGCATAAAGTTTTACCTTGAGATTCTTCTGTTACTTGTGCTGGGGCTAGAATTTTATATCCCAGGTTTGGAAAACTCCCTCTCTTATTCCAAAGCCAAAAATACTCTACCCTGTGATTGTTTTGCATGGTATTAGGGAGGTTGTGTTTCTTTTATCGTTTGTTGTGGAATTGAAGTAAAATTCTTGCTGTGTTTATCTTAATAATAAAGATGCTGAATTAAAGAAACCCTCACCAAAGAACCTAAAATTAATAGGGAAAAGAAGGCCACATAGAGCCTAAATGTGGCAAAAACATGTAAAATAAATACATTAGTAATAAATTGAAAAGTTGCCATTACCAGTAAGATAAAAAGCTGCTGAATTTGGAGCTACAGAGCTATTAAGAGGAAATTAAATAACAGGTTTATCTGTGTACTGGTATCTGTGTTTTATCCTTGATATCTGTTCCTTCTATCTCTTCCAAGAAATATTCTGAACTTTATCAGTGCAAGCAGAGCTTTTAAAGCAAATTAAGTTCAACAGTTTGCATTTAATCACCAGTTGATCACAACACACAGAATTACATATATAGATTACTGAAAAGCCTATTTTTTCTTAATTCAAAAACAAATTTAAAAATCTGCAAACACTTGATTTGTGTTCTCAGAAGGTTTCCTTGCTGCAAAGCTCAGATGTATATAAAAAATAAATAATATCTCTAGATAAAAGAGGACATAAATCAGTCATGGGGGAAGTTGTATTACCCAGGCTATGTTAGGAAAGAGATTAAGAACCAGGAAGCAACTACTGATACTTTCAGTTCTGCCATACTTACGAAGTGTAGACTTTGGGACTTTGCAATCTAACCAGACTATTGTATTTGGCATTTAATACATGTCTTTGGAAATTGATACACAGTGCCTTTTATATCTAAATAATGTTAATGAAAATTGTATATCAATAATGGCAATGAACACACTTTGGGGTGATTATTCCTAGTTTATTGCTGGTTATAAAACTGGAGTTTATCACTATAATCAGATACTTGTGCTATCTTTTCTGAACAACGTGAAAAGTTTAAAAGTAGCAAGTATAAACTTACAAGGGAATTGCTCTTCCCTGGGTCAGCAATATCTCATAATGCAGAAATAGTTGAAGTGCAAGTGCTTGGTACCATTGATATTGTAGTTCCTGCCCGGAAGCCTCCTAAACAGATCAGGTGGCATTTCTGTAGGGTGATGCCATATGCTAAACTATGCTAAATACTTTATATGCTAAATACCCATGTATTTACTACCTGCAGGTCTTTTACAATGGCAAAACTTGCATTGAGCTCACTGGAGTACAGGTGGGACTTCCTTAAGTAGTGTTAGACGGATCATCTCTTCATTTTTATGTAATGTTTATCCTCAGCCAATTTAAAAGTGCTGTAAATAGCCAATTCTTTGATGTAACAGACAGGATAAATGGAAAGCCCTCCACCATCACAAAGATAGTGTCAGGAACCTCCAGGCAAAACTGTCTTTTTAACTATATTCTTACAACTTACTGAAACCAGTAAGACACAGAATAAATTTTCTTGGTTATTGGCTTTTATAATAGAAGGAAGGGAATGGTGTCTGCCTGCTGTACTGCAGGAATTAGTGCAAAGACCCTATAAAATTTCAGGTTCTTGAAGCTCCCTGATACATTCACAGCTAATTATTGTTCTTATTGCCTGTAACATAGTTCAAATAATGGCATATTGGAAACAATGCTAGGGTTTTCTTTCTTATTTGACCTGGTTCTTTTCTAAGTGAGAATGCTAATGGCAGAGTTGCTTGCTGGTGTTAGTTTTTTTTTTTTTTTTTTTTTTTTGTTTGTTTTTTTAATTATTATTATTAGTTTGTTTTGTTTTCTATAAAGAATAATTTAAATTCAGAATATATAAATAAGAGACTCAAAGTGTAACGTTCAACTTTAAGATGTTAGGAAACATACTACTTTGTTTATAATCGCTGCAGTTAAGGACACTGAGCAGGAAAATGAAACCTGCTCTTGAAAGCTGTTTTTTAAAAGCAGGTGAAAGTAATTCAGCTGTCCACTTATTAAGATTAGCCTTCATCTTTTGGAGTGTTGAAACGTCTGCTTTTGTTACTTATAAGATGTATGGTCATCCTATTACAGAAATATAAAAGAAAAAGCTGAAAGCAGTAAGCTTCCTCTCTGGGAATCAGGTAGATTCAGTGTAATGCCCTGTGAACTATTTCAGAATGTTCCCTGCAAAATCGTACTGTGACAGGGTGTCAGCTTTGACAGATCAGTGGTGAAGATTGCACAGACTTGAATTAATGAAGGTCAAAATCGTCAACAGGAAGAGCTGCCTGGTGGCATGTCAGCAAGCACTCATACATAGTATCTGTAATGAAACTGCTGAGCCAGGCTAGAAAATGTAGACTTTGAAGAGGATCTAGGTCTTGAGGAATATTTAAAAGTCTTTAAATTTTATAGATATTTCTAAAATTATTGAGTTCTAATACTTTAGGTAAAGTAAAAGCAAGGCAAATGCTTTGGCACTTAAAAAATCTACTGATTTTCTGAGTTAAAATGCATTTATTCCTATTCTTTCTATGGAAAAGCATGCCTCTCTGGTGGCTGCATGTTGATGTGGAACTTCATTTTATACTTTGTAAGTAAGTTGATGAACAACTGAGCTTGTAAAATAAAATTGATCCAGAAGTGACTGATGAGCTGAATATCGCATGATCATCAAGTATATTATTTTCATAACAAGATGCGTTCACAAGTGGTTATCATTAAAAGTTTTCATTAAAGTAACTCTGACAATAGTATTTAGAGGAATCATGTCTTGCTTTCTGCTGTACAAGTAGAAGTTCCATCCTTGCAAGTTAAACTGAACTTGCTTTCATGTATGGTGTTCTGCAAAATAAAATTAAGTTTAGAAGAACGATTTTCAGCAAGAATTTCATAAAGTCATCTCTTACCTGTTTTCATGTTCTTCTCTTGGTGATGGATTTTACCTGTTTTTATATTTATGCAAGTACATGGCTATTCATCTGACTTGTTGACTCAAGTGGCTGTTTGTCTGTGTAGCCATCTGCCCATTTGTCATTTTGCTTTATATATTACCTTTCGGGAAGGACTAAACATTGGAAACATTAAAAGCAGATTAAGAAAGACCACTTGTAAGAAAATGGATGCAATGCATTTCTATTTTCCCCAAGTTTTTGTTGTGAAAAAGCTAGTATGTAGCTAGCACTATTTAAATTATACAGTTGTAATAGCATGTAGTAGCCTTTTCTCAATATAATATTTGTATTTATCTATATTTAAATTCTCTAGAGTACGTAGATATTGTTTAAATTTCATATAAACAAGTGTTTTGATCCCTATTTGTGTGTTAAATAAGATCCTGAAAATGCATTGCCACACACTGGAAAAAGAATAGCCGTTTTTGAACTGGAAAATGAGGAATACCTCATTCTGTTAAAATAAAGCCAGCAGGTACTTAGGTCATGTGATAGTACCGTGAGAGAAACAAGATTGTAGAGAAACAAACTACAGTCACTATGCAAGAAGTTTTCCTTCTCTCTGATATCTTATCTAGACTAAAATACATGACAATTACTGTCTTGCGTGGATTTCTTTTTGCATATTACTTTTTCAACACCATGAAGATGGGACACTTGACAGTTCAGGCCCTGACATAGTCTAATCTGTAAAGTATAAAAATTGCTCTGGGCCACTATTATCTCACTCTTTACTGTTTCCCATTACAGTAATTGAGATTTAGTAGTGCAGCAGGACTTTTTGCTCAAATAATAAATACCATTTTATATTCCATAATTTCCTTTTTCTTTCTCCATAATTTCCCCTCTTGCCTTTCTCCTCAGGCTTTTATTTTAAAATGTTTGTCTGTAAATACATAGATACTGAGATATACATAATTCAATTCAGAGGAAGCATGTCAATGTGCTATGCAAGATCTTGAGCAATTACATTCTTCTTTCATGCATTTGCGCACTCATGTTAAGAGATTGATTTGTGTTTTAATACAGTCAAAATCCAGTAATGGAAAATGCTTCATGTTTTAAAAGCACACATGCTATTCTAAGAGAACATGATACATATTAAGGACTTCCAATTATTTAAAAAAATGTTTTAGCAAATGCTGTAATGAGTAATAGCATCTTTCTTATTTTCCTGTTATGGGATGTTGCTGCACTCAAAGTCCTATTTGATGGCAGTAGAGTACTGGATAGACAGCAGAGTCCTTTGGGCTGTGCAGTTTGCTGGCTGAAACCATGCAGTTTTTCTTTCTTCAGCATCACAGGTAGTAAAGCTAAAGACCAAAGGTGTAAATGCATGTTGGGATTTCAAACACTAACTTGGTGTTAGATATTCATTCATGGAATTTCATTCAATAAATCTTAGTTAAACCTTGGCACAACTCAAGAGTTTTGATTACAATTTTTTTTGCTTGCAAAAGTAAACAAAGGTTTCTCAACTATGCAGTAGCAACAATGCTCTCAGTGTGTTTTGTGCTATGCCAGAAGGTAAAGTTTAGTGTAACACCTGGTTGCAATAAACAGTATCAAAAAGGAATAATAACAAAGGAGGAAAAAAGAATGAAATGCTGAATGAGACATTTTATACAATCTCTGTATCTGTATATATATATACAAGACACATTTTGTTTGTTTCAAATAAGGCATCTGAAAATGAAGAAGTTTTAAATGTATTGAAATGTTAACTTCTGTACAGCTGCAGATAAGGTTACACAGATGCTTTCAACTAGAAACCTATTACGGAGACAACTTCCAAGCTGTTCCTTCAATATTTGAAATATAAGACTTAGCCATTGGATGTACTGTTTGATTTGGTTTATGCACAGTTTCTTGTAAGGAGATTTGTCTATCGTTGGGGGCTGTTGTTGGTATGACCTGGTGCTCTCCTGCTGGTGGAGTGTGTTGTGCAGGCTATCTGTTTTGTGCAGGTTTAATTCCTTTTTTACTGTTCAGAGGAAATGTAAATGTGTCCTGTTATGGAAGAAAACATGTTTTTCATGTCCAGCTGCTTGCCACACGGATGTGACTTGCCAGAATCTGCATCCATTAAGTACTGAAAATATAAAGTTTTTTGGGGGCTTACATATATGGGTCAGATGATGCGTGCCAAAATTGTTGACCTTTCAGTGTATGCTAAATCAGAAAGATTTTAGAGTGTTCTCTTTCTGCATCCAGTAGGTAAAAATGGCAAATTATGGCTTTTAGTTTCTGCTATTTGAATTTAAAATGAGAACATAGCAGATTTTCCTAAAGCCTTCTGCTTATGTAGAGAAATTTTAAGGTAGAGGGAATGTTCTTTCAATAAACCATTTTTAAAAATAAAAATATTTGGATGAGAAGATTATTAAAAAATGTAGAGTTGAAATAGAGAGGTGTTAGTTATTCAGGAAGCTGAAAAATTGAAGGGAGTATACATAGCAGCTACCACATCATTTGATGGGAAGTGTCTATGGAATCAGTTTGTCCTGCTGTGAAGGAACTACCTCTTCTTGAAGATGCATGCATGCCCTGTGAATCATGTAAGAATATAGCACTAAGGACATGATCGCATGTTGGTTTGTCTCCAGTCATACAGAAAACATGTCAACTCCTATTATGACTTGTAACTAGATTCAGTACTATCATGGGCGTTACAACTGCAAATAAACAGAAAAACACTAGTAGGGTTGTGCTGAAAATCTTAAGACATACCAAAATGTTTGATTGGTAATACACCACAAATATATATCCTGCGGTAATCCGGTGTATACTGCAATATTTTAAGTCACATTATCAATCAACCCCGTTATTCGTAAAAACAACTGGCACTAATGTTCTACCGGTATTTTAAAATGGGAATGTAATGAGTGATTATCTGTCTAGTTCGTACTGCATTCTCTGCTCAAACAATGAATCAGTTTACCGAGAGAATACAGTAGGAATGATCTCCACTGTAAGTATTTTTTATAATAGTTGCAAAAAATGAGATACTAGGCAAGACAACGAAGAAGATTTTGAGGAGAAAGTGTCTGTTTGGTATTGCTTAGAGTTTTCCAGTGAGAGTTATATAAATACCAGTTTAGTTGTGCAAGTGCAAAAGAATGTAGGGAATGGTAAGATGGCAACAGGTCTGGGATGTTCCCTTCGTAATTTCTTTAAAACAAACAAAGGGAAAGTCAAGAAAAAACATTTTGTTTGGCATATTTTGGTGAAGTCCAGGTCATAGTCGCTCTGCCATTTGGATTTATTTAACAGGACCCCTCTTGGTGTTCTGTCCTGCACATCACTGTTTCACAGGGAGGAAGATTTCCTTTCATCACAGGTTTCTTAATTGTAATGCTCTTAAGCTGCTGCTGGTTGTAACAGTTATAAGGCACTGTTAGACAAGCAAAGCTGAATATGTAGAATTTTTCGTTGTTGTTGTTTGACAATACAGATTTAGCCACATTTTAACTGCTGCTGTGGAAAAAGCTGCTGTGGAAAAATAAGTAGGTGTGCTGTAAAGTACACTTAGACAGAGAAGTTTGGGTATCATGGAGGAGACAATACAGAAGGCTTTTGTTCACCCAGGAAGCAGGAACTGAGCTCAGAGCACAAAACTTTGCTCTTCATGGTTTTACTTAGCCAGCATTCACCTGAGTACTGTCAATTGCTTGGACAGGAAGGGAAATGAACTAAAAATGAGGTCAAAATTGTTCAGAAGGAAAAGATTTGTTGAAAAATTCAAAGGATTCTTTGTCTTTAACAGAGTACCTTCAATCCTTGCAGTCGGACGTAGAAATAGATAGGTTTCTTGTTTTGTGGACTTTGGAGATAACCAATTCATCTGAGATGTCAGAGATCATGTACTTTTAAAAAAAAAAAAAAATCAGGATACTTGCTGAAGAGTACTCATATGGTCCTGAAAATAAAGTCTTATGTTATTTGTATAATAACAGCATCATTTAAAACAAAAACATTAACAAAAAAATGTATACTGGCTTCTTTAAAGTAACTTGCTAACACTGCACTGAACATAGTTTTTTGTTTGTTTGTTTTGTTTTATTTTTTTCTCCTGTATCTTTGAGATGTTTGTACTTGGAGTAATGAAGCTATATACAACTATCACATTGCACTGGTGCAGCATCTGAGTAACAGCTAGCAGTTCTGTGAAATACTTTGAGTGTCTCTGCATCCAGCTGAATTTGTAAGAAAAAATCAAGTTTAGATCTGGATATGATGAAAGAAGTTACAACCCTCCTTATCTTATAGCAACTTCTGTGGGGTGTTTAGTGACCACAGTGAGAAGGTAGTCTAGTACTTATTCTGATGTTGCATCACTCTTCTTTCCCTTCTGTTTGTATGCAATAATATCTCATTGAAGCATTTGATCCCAAGAATTGATCCCAAGAAGCAGCCACCTGTTGAATGTACTTTCTCACAAGAACTTCGTCTAAGGTACTAGCTTCTCAGTTCCCTTAAGTGCTTCTTTCATAATTTTTACTATGAGAAGAGATGGTTGATTGTGTATTATTTGCTCCTATACAGAAAAAGCTTATTGTGTTCTGAATGTTTAAGGTGCATTATCTTTCTCAATATTAACACCGAGAGATTCTAACAAGTGCAGGCTGGAGCAGAGGAAAGGTATCACGGTCACTGCCTATCACTTCCTCTCGTGGAATAAAGTATTTCATGGTGGAGGGGCACTGCATCATTAAGAGGCTTGATAGCTGAGCTAAGGAGTATTAGAAAGGACTGGCTCTACAAAAAACTGTCAACATTGATAGAAGATAACAGAATACTGCAAGCCCAAATGAAACCATAGGGGGATTTGTATCCCCTCATTTCCTTTAATGGTAGGTTGTATTTTTCTAGTTATACTAGTGCTTTGGCATTCAATAATTATTATTTTTTAAGAACAGCAGAACTGTATTTCATAATTGAAAGTACTACTGAATTGATACCATGAGGTTTATGCAGTTCTTGGAGGGAAGAAGGGTTAAAAACAAAAACAAGAAAACTGCCACCATGTGATAATTTATGCCAGCCTTCAAATTAAAACACCGTTGATGGGTGTTGGCTATGTTCACCACAGTATGAATAGAGTTCCAGTGTGATGCAGCGACTCTTCATAGAACTCAGTGATGTATACAGGGTGGAGTTTTGTTTCTTGTAATTCTTCCTTGTGTTGTCAGTTTTGTTACCTCCTTCCTGTATTATTTGGGAGTGAAAGGCTTACAACATCCCATCCACTGATACTTCAGAGAAGTGTTTCTGTATTCACCCCAAGTAGCATAGTCCCTGGCCTTTCCATTGTATGTGGTAAATCTGCATACTACATCATGCCTTTGATTCTGTAGATTGACCATGACTCATTCTTCGCCTCAGCAATCCCGGTGTTTTCTTCAGATGCTGTGTTTGCAATTTTTTCAAGGTTTTATGTAGGAGATGTAAGAAGGTGAATTTTTCTTGTTTCCATACTAAGGAAGGGCACAGGCAAAATCTTTACAATATCCTCCTTACCTTTCCTTGTTTTGAAGCTTAATTTGTTCCTTCACCATTGTATCCTTACAAGATGTATTGAAGTCTTCTAATTATCTCATATTTGTGCAGATGGGCAAACAGTTACTGTGAAGGTGAGTGAGAGAAGCTCACACTAAAAATAAGTACCAGGTTGAGAGAAAGAAAATACAGCTTGTTACACAATTATATCAAAATTGTAAGATCATATTCTGCTTATTGCTACTTACTAAAGGTGGTTTTAATGTAAATTGGGACTCGCTTTTCTGCAGGTTGTGTCAGTTTCCTAAATCTGTGCAAATTTCTGTGTATTAGAGTTTGGAATGTCAATGGAAGGCTGTCCTCTTGTCTTTTTAAGTATTGTCATGCTCGAGCTGTTCATACCAGTAGTTGCTCCAGCATTTAGTCAGGTGAGCTGCTACCAATCCTGTTCCAGATAATACTAGAACAAATTGTTTTCTTGCTGCTACTCAGTCATGAATTTTCCTTTACTGTGTTACTGAAAGTGTTTACAGACATGTTTTATGTTTTATACTCTTTGGTTATCATGAAATAAGCTAATGTACTTTTTTAGCAGTGCTGTAATGTTACACTTTTACCTTACATTTCATCTTACTTTCTGGTGTTCTCTTCTGGGGGGCATTTTGCTACTTGGGGGGCAGGGGAGACAAACCAAAGTAATAATAATAATAAAAAGTTACAGATGTTGCAGCTGCTTCATGCATTCATCACAGCATAGGACTTTAAAAATATATATATTTTGTACAAAGTGCTGAGAATTTCCTTGTGCAATAAAGGTGGCTTTTCCAGTTGTAGAGGAGACTTCTCTCTCACTGTCCTCCTATGTCAGACTGTTAAGATTTCCAGTTACATATAACTCCTTAAATTATGGTGGAAATTACTATGCCTCTATAAGAATGGCAACCGTTTTTAGAATTTTGTTTTCACAACAATATTGACTGACTGTTCAGGTCAGGAATATTGATGTGGCTGCCCAAATCAGACATCATATAATAATTTGTTCAAAGTAAAAGCTTTACTTCAGAAGTTGACTTAAGACTTCTGAAAAACTATGATGGAGATATCTATGAGTATCTTTTGTTTTCTGACAAGGAATCTGGTGGTTTTAACATAACTTATGTGTTTCTGTAATAAGTACTTCTGATTAAATGGAGGAAACTCAAAAGTAATCAGAAACTTCTGCATTCTCTTAAAGATACAGTTCAGATAGGAACCTGAATATTACAATTTAGAGTCTAAATTTACTGATTCAGGGCTGGAATTTTTCACAAGATCACTTTTACTGGGATATTCTTCTACCTTTCTGATTTGGTCATTTTAAGGAATTCTTTAAGGAGTTCTCAAAGGAGAATCTTTTCTGTACTTTGTCATTCTGGTTTACATCTAGACAGCACACAATCTAGAAGTAAACATTTAACAGATTTCCAAATATTTCAGGATTTTTGTACAGTATGTGAGCCATTTGGTTTTCCTTGTTTGTTCTGGGGTGAGGAAGGGGATGTCACAGTTGTGACTGGTTTTGCTCCACTTGGCTATTCAAGGCTTCTGTGTGCTGTGAACTAATGATAAAAATGTCCTGAGCTATTATATCCTCTACCTGGCATTTCAGCAGAAGAGAAACAAATGGAGCAGTTTA
Source organism: Oxyura jamaicensis (assembly GCF_011077185.1). Lineage (NCBI taxonomy): Eukaryota > Metazoa > Chordata > Aves > Anseriformes > Anatidae > Oxyura > Oxyura jamaicensis. Next base: position 3,101,483 of record NC_048905.1, read on the forward strand.
ACTCAAATACAGTCAAGGAAGGTAGCTGAGAGAAGCTGAGATGGAATGGGGTGTGTGAGCTCAGAGAAGAGGAGTGAGGGGAAAATACATAGAGAAGTAAAATCTGAGGTTACTTTCTAGTCTTTTCTTACAAGACCAGGTAATTTATTAGGAATGTTTCTGTGTTTCTAAAACAATTGGTTTCAGCTGAACGGTGCATTTTGTATTTCATTTTCATCCTTACTATTTCATCCCCCTTACAAGAAGGAAAGACTACGGTTCCAAGTTATTTTTATAGTATTACCATTTTAAATTTGCAGATATGCATTTAAACTCCTCCTGATGCTTGGTTTTAGATTTGGCATCTTAAAACAATGTCTCATTTGTTTTCCTTGTCCTTGTGGTATGTGAGAATGTCAGATCTACAAAGTGCAAATGACTGCCTTTACCTGGTGGTGTTTATGTTATTGCAAGGAGAGCTGAGTATTCACTGAGTACTTCCCAACATTAGAAAAATGACAGATGTTAAAAAGAAGAACATTAGGCTCGTTTTGCAGAAGAGTTATCGGGGTGAAGAGTACAGAATTTCAGTGTTCCATAAAGAGGTTACAGAATATTTGGCCTTTTATGTGAATTAGGTCATTGCCTGGGAAAAATGAAGATTTTTGTTTCTATAATCATGTAGTTATACACAGTTAAGGAAGTGTTAAAAGTATAAACCTGCCTTTTGGTCTCCATGCATGGAATATACATTAACAGTGACAAGTGTAATGTATTCTTTCTAACTGACTACTGTCTTTGCATTCCTAACACAATTTCCACGGTGGTCAAAGTTTTGAGGAGCACCAGCCTTTCCCTGCAGAAGCTCTCCTTTCTTTGTTTTGCATTTTCTCCCATTCTTCCTTTAGTCTAAACAAAGTAAAGGACTAACTCTACTCCAGTAAAAAAAGATGACAGATCAATTTCTTCTTCTGCCAACACATAGTTTAAGCTCTCATTCTAACACTGGAATGATTCTGATTATTTTGCAACTGTTGTGGTTTAACCTGGCTGGCAGCTAAACACCACACAGCCGTTCACTCACCCTCCCCCCTCCCTCTCTGGGATGGGGGAGAGAAACGAGAGAGAGAAAAAACAAAAAAAAAAAACACTGAAATCTATGGGTTGAGATAGGGACAGTTTATTGGGACAGGAAAATAAAATAATAATAATATGTACAAAACAAGTGATGCACAATACAATTGCTCACTACCCGCTGACCGATGCCCAGTCTATTCCCAAGCAGCCGGCCCCCCACCCTGGCTAGCCACCCCTATATATTATTTAGCATCACGTCAGATGGCATGGAATACCCCTTTGGCCAGTTTGGGTCAGCTGTCCTGGGTCTGTCCCCTCCCAGATCTTGCTGCACCCCCAGCCTGCCTGCTGGCAGGACAGAGCGAGGAGCTGAAAAGTCCTTGGCTTAGTGTAAGCACTGCTCTGCAACAAGTAAAACATCAGTGTGTTATCAACATTAGTCTCATCCTAAATCCAAAACATAGCACTCTACCAGCTAATGGGAGGAAAATTAACTCTCTCCTAGCTAAAACCAAGACAGCAACATATTTAAAAAGCATGCAGTAAAACATTTTTTTCCTATTGATGCTGGCTGTTTGAAGTAGATTCAAACTCTCCTAGGTGTTCTGTTTAATTCTTTCCCTAAATCATCATCAACTTGAATATAGCCTCTTTAAAGAGATAAAGTTATACCAAAAGTAAAAAGATGTTTTATTTAGATTAAGCTCCGTTTTTATCACTTATTTAATTTGTTTTACAACTCACAATAAATGGTAATTTTATGCTTTAATACTTTTGAAGAATAACAGTAGATTATATAGCCTTACTCTCAACCTCATGTAGAATTCAGAAGCAAGGCATGCTACAGGCTGGAAACAAAGCAAAATAGTTTCTAAGGATTTCCATCTTCTAGTGATCAGTACTCGGTGCATACTAGTCGCAGGAGCAGTAGCTGTTATACAGAATATGTATTAAGCCAGTTATCAGGAACGAGGTTTTCAGATGTTCAAGTTTACTCTGTAGTTAAATGACCAATCCAGCTATGGGAAGGAAAATAGGAAAACACAATTTCCAAAAGGTTTCTACTTTCATCGCTTGCCATCTCTTCTTACATTAAGCTCACTCATAGCACTGTGCTGGAATTGAAAATTCTCCTGTAGTTTGTGGATGCTGTTCAGTAAGGTGTTCTGTTAAAGATTACTGATGCAGTACTGCACAGCAAAGAAAAAAAAAAAAAGAGGATTTATGAGAAGCTGCTTTTCTACAATAATTCAGAGTTTTAGAGATAGTGAGAAAGAGAGTGTATCAAAATGGAGCCCACAGATTTCTTCAGAAGAAGTGTTCAGTCATGCAGAGATGTTTTTAAAGAGTTATGGAGGTCAGACTTATGCATCCAGTAGAAAGCTGAAATCCAAGAAGCTTATTATCAGGGATTGAAGCCTTTCAGATGGCACAGGTCCATGCAGACTCTAAAGTATGGGTTTAGTTTCATTTCTCTTGATGTTCTGTTTCTAGTGGGAAAGGGGACGACATGGGCTTGAAAGAGGTTACAGTCTGAACCTATACTGTCTTGTCACAGTTTACCAACAAGCAGTCACCGAAAAGTGCAAGACTTGGTTCATCTAACCCTGAGGAAACCTAGTTGATATGTAGTGTTTGCAGTATTGGGTTCAGATTATAGTGGAAGTGCAGAATTTTGCTCTCTGGTAGAGACATGAAGGAATGCATTGGAAAGCATGGAGTAGAGAGAAGGGGCTGTGTGTACAACCTCTGTATTTCAGCCAAAGGGTATGTCAAAACAAAGGAAAACATGTTTCTAGTTTACTTCTCATCTCCCCTTTCCTTAAGTGGTATGGTTTTTAATATTGTTTTGTTTTCAATATAGGTTCACAACATACTCATGCAATAAAAAGATGATTCACTGTGAAAAAGAGAAATTGGATAATGGACATAATACAAGAAAACTGAATACTATGCGATGAAAGGGCTGTGCATATATCATATTACACAGTTAATTGGGAACTGAAGGTAGTTTTGTCCACAGTTCATCAGGGCCCCTTTCTAGACTTTCCTTTGAAATCTCTCCCTCCCTCCCCAGTCATTTTTTTTTTTAACCTTCTCAGACACCCTAATTGCAGTTACGTTTGTTTTGTCTGCGTCAGTTGCAAAGAAGGGAGTTAGTAGTTTAAAGATAGAAATGTATGCATGTCCTATCAGAGCTGAGGAATGATAATCCTTTATGTCAAAAGGTCTGTGTAATCAGGTAGTATAGTCAAAGTGAGGAATGTAACGATGTATCTAGTCTAGTTTTTGATTGTTCACTAAGATTGCTTGCTTCTGTGTTTTGTGTAAATGTATGATTAGCTTAGAAATAAGCTTATTCCACTTTGGTTTTGTTGTTTGCTAGTTGATATTCTGTGCTGGAATTGTAATATTCTTATGAAGAGCTGTAGTGAAATTTAGGTGTGCTAAGTTAAATTATATCTTTAACTGTTCTTCATTGAAACATAGTAAGTGTTCAGTCATTAGTTATCAGGAAATTGACCCACCTCAGTTCCCCATTTGTGTGTGTGTTAATTCACATTAAAACCTGATCATAGTATTGCAGTCATGACCTTTTGGTCTGTTTTTTCTTGCAGCTGGATAATATAAACACACGTGGTTTGGGGCATTAATAGATAAATGTGTGGTAGTATTAAGTAGTTTGATCTTTGTGTCTATTAAAATATTATTTCTACTGTTAGTCTCATATATGAGAAATGTATTAAGTAAAAGCAAAGCTTAACAAAGAATACTTAAGTTTAGACTCTTAAGTGATGTCATGTTTTAAATACCCATAAATTATATAGCTTGTAATTAGTATGTAGCTCTGGCTATGTCACCGGATGGCAGAGCATACTGTGACAAAGTCAGTGTTTGAAGTGGCAGTAAATCTTTCTCATCTCTCCTACTAAATCTGCATTACCTAAAGCATTTGTGCCCACAGTGCAGATGTTGGTGTAGCTGTTGTTTAAAAAAAAAAAAAAAAAAAAAAAAAAAAAAAAAAGAGAGAGAGAGAAACCTCCTATCTGGAAATAGTGTATTAGAACAGTCTAACTAGCCTAATAAAACTACATTTTCAGACAAAGGGTTTGTGATTTTCAGCTATGCAGAGAGTTAACAAAGGATTATTTCTATGTACGAATCTAGCTCTGTGCAAACACAGAAATAGATCAAGATTACTGTGTTAACTGGTAGCAGAAATAAATTGCAACATTTACTGTGCACTGATAAGTTTTTATTGCCCTTAAAAAGGTGCTTGTCCAGACATGGTTGCATACTGCAATTATAAGAGATATTGACAATCTACTGGTGATTGCTTTTGTTGCTAGAATTCACAGCAAGAGCATCACCATCAGTTGGAGAATGGCAGATGCTTATTTACCAAGGGACTTCATGAACCTAACAGTAGTGTGAATTTACCTACACTCCATATTTGCTGTAATGGAATATTAGTAATAGGTGTCATGCAACTAAGGACAAAGAAGGGTTGTGTTGGATAGACTTATGATGAGAAGGCATAAAATGTAGTCAATATAATTTTAAGTTTAGCTTTCCTCACCAATTCAGTTTCTAGACAGTTTGTTCCATTTCTTAAATCTGTCCAGATTTGTCTGGATCTACTTCTGATGGAGGGGAATTAGAATATAAAATATAAAACTACCTTAAAATATGCATGAATGTGGATGTAATGATTCAAAGTCATCCTCAGTGTTCAGAAACCTTTTATGTTTTACTGTAGCTTCTTGATTTAGTACTCTAGCAACTTTTAAATGATTAGTAGGTTTAATTCAGTTATCACAAAGAATTAGACAAAAAGAGTTTGCATAACATGCTTCTCTGAAATGAAATTACCCGTTGGTAATTTCGTTTACAGAAGTACCAGACTGATATAGGTAAGCTAAAAGTGAAGTAGGATAGGATTTTTTAAAAATAAAAATAAATCTCAATACGTTTATAATTCCTGTTGATACTTGTCATCAATAGGCTGGGGGGGAGGGAAGGGGGGCTTGGACCTGATGATCTGTTGAGGTCCCTTCCAACCCCTACAATTCCGTGATTCTGTGTGAATAGGAAAAATTCATAGATCAGACTTACCACCTAAAAATGAGAAATTAAAGAAGAGCTTAGAACCTGAAGGACACTTGTTATGCCAAGCCTAAATAGATCATTAGTTAGGAAGGAGCACCACTGGAATAGGTAGGGCAAGCTCTTATGTTGTAAATGTATGGACTAAAAGACCATTTTCAGTAGTTGCGCACATTCATGTAATACAGTATTCTATCATCAACAGTTATACAGTATGCGTAAGGGAGAGGATCAAAACGGAGTATTGAGGTAATTTTCCACGTAACTTTAGCTTCCAGCAATCTGTGACCTAGGGGATTCTGGAAGATGTTTTAGCTCCGTCATTGCACTTAATAACCTTGGTGGATATACTGTGTTTTGATTTTTTGTATCTCCAGTTAACCAGTTACTACAGAGTATTTGTTACATGTTTTCATTTCACCATAATGACAGTTTGTTCTGTATTCTTCAGAAAGTAGAAAACAGATGTGAAGATGACAAATTGGTCATTGTAGTGCTCTTTTTCTTTCTCCTCCTAGATAAACATAAAAAACTCACTTATTGCACTTGTATTGGGTAATCCAATATCACCGGGAAATTATTGGACTATAATTATTGCCTGTAACTTCTCCAAAGGTTTCCCTTTGTTTTTCCTTGGTTGAAGTTATGAATAATACTCAGCTTCTAATTCTTTTGTTCTTGGATTTTATCAGAACTTTTTAATGGGCTAACCATGTGCCAATGATTAATTCATAATTAGGTATTGCAATAGCAAAAAAAAATAATAATAATAATAAAAGAGAAAGGAAGGGAGTCAGAAGACCCGCTGTTGCCATACTTTTTTTCATTTACAGAGATACAGGGTTAATGTTTTGCTGTCTCATGAGAACTTTGAACTCCTGTGACTGATATTACATCATTTAGCCAACTTGCACAGAATGTCTTAATACTATAATTCCATTTTGAATAGGTCATACTCGGCAAAGACTGATTATGGTATGCTGGCCATTTTTAGTAGCTAATGCAACTGTTGTGTTATACTGGGGGAAAAGAAATAATAATTCTTTCATGCCACCAAAAATGGCAATCTCTTAAAGCAGTGCCATATGCCATTATTATTTTGAATTGGAAGCCATATTCACTGCACAGTGTTTAAACAGAGGATCATAAAATGATCTTGTAGTATTGAACAAGGCTTCTGGCAAGGATGTCTGACTCATCTGGAGTGCTGCAGGCTTATACAAGGCAGGATTGCAGGCTTTCAATGAAAAATAAGAGGAGGAGGGGTATGGGGGGTGATTTGTGTGCAACAGTGCATCACAGTAAATACAGATGCAGTATATATGGGGAGTAGTAGAGAGGTGTTGTGCAAGCAAGAAAGCATTCTGAGAGCAAATGTCTGCAGGTTTAGAAACATCTTTGGACCTCTAAAAAAGGATCTTTTGGTTCTTCTTCCCTATTTGCTCTTTTTTTTTTTTTTTTTTTAACAAGCTCCTTTCTGCTGTTATCTTTAGGCCTGCCATACTAGAAGGTGTTGATTGATTTTTCTAGGCAAGAGTTTTGGCTCCAAGTTTGTAAATTTGGAGTATGTGTTTATCTTAATGAAGCAAAAGCTGAAACATCCTCTTCATATTGCTATGGGTTAGAAATGGGCAACATCCAGTCCCATTGCCCCTGGCTGTCTGTTGAGATTCCGAAGTATGGGATCCCCTCAGAGTGGGCACAGGAATCCCATCCCACCAGCTGGTGTCTCCTGCATTTTGAACTTCTACAATTCGTTTTCTCCTTGAAAATGCTAAGAGAATGTTCAGTCTTTGGAATGGTAGATCTCAAGAATAACTTCGTTCTGGTTGGGGGCACAGAGCTTATAACCCTAGAGAAGCCTCACTAGCAGCTCAGGAGCCTTGTTACCCACCCTTTTGAAACTCTGAATGCTTTGAAGCCAGACTTTCAGAAAAGGTTAGCATGGGTTGAAAGGTAACCAAGCAGCTTATTCAAGAAGGGAAAGATCTGAGATTCTGTTCTCAGACATTTGCTAGTAAAACAACTGATGAGCTGTGCTCCTCCTTGTCTTGCTCTGTTTCACAGGAGGAAGGAGGTGATCGATTGTAGTCCTGGAGCTGCCAAAGGAAAGGATCTGTGGGGAGACTTTAACTTTGAGTATATTCCACTTTTGCTTGGACGTGTAGAATTGGACATGGGGGCACAACATTAGTCCTTCAGTGTTGTAAACTGAGTTTACACATGTATTTTGTTTACACATGTGCATTCTGAATGATTCAACGGGCTTTCATATTCTCCTAATTGGGAAAACATTCTTCAGACTGTTGTAACTGTTACTCATATGTAGTAGCATCAGTATACTGCGTATTTAGCTTTTTCCTTGATTTTTATAGGTCTTACAATTAACATTAACTATATAGATGGCAAAATCAGTATAACGATGCTTTGTCTAAATTTCATTCCGCTTTCCATGTGTTTCATTACTGCTAGAAAATCTTCCCGTTTAGGCTGCTTGTCACATGCTTGCTGGCAATGTTTGTGTGAGCTTGTACATTAATTAAAACTGGCAGGAATAAGGAGGGTACAGGAGAGGAGACATGACCCAAAAATGTGCTTAAGTCTTGTTCTCTCCTGAGATGCCTGTTCTCGCAAAGTGTATCTTAATAACATCTGTGTCTAATGCCGTGGCTTATCCCTAAACTCAGAGGGTTCAAACAGGAGGATTAATAATGATTATTACACTAGCAAAGTAGGAATTTCTGGTTACCTAGCAGCTTTTGCCTTACTTTCCTTTATCCGTTTCTTAAAGCTTCACGTTTTAGTACCTTTTTGATTCATTAGAACTCTCCCCTACAGCCACGGGTATGGTAGCCGTAGCCATCGTTTACTTTCCCTCAGTGCTTTTGGAGAAGCACGTTTATCTACTTAAGCAGAGTGGCTGATGGCCTGAAAATGTGATCATCACTGATGCTGTGCCTAAAACCAACAGAACCGCGTGATGGTGGAGTTTTAAGAGATTAAAAAGGGCATTTATGATTCTCTGTACTTATGAATGCTTCCATTCCAGCCATGGAAACGGCAGTCACATAGATTGGCAGTTCAGTCCAAGTAAGAGAAACCCCTTGGAACTTCATCACAAGCTGTAACTTTTTGAACGGATACTTTCTTCTGCTGCAATGGGTTGGCATTTCCTGGATCTGAAGGTTAGCTGAAACTGAAATAACAAAACACCACAATAAAGGGATAATACTGAAAAGACATCAGATGTAGAAAGGCATCAACAATTCCATACAGTGATGTATTATCATGAAATGTCCAAACAGTATGTGCCTGAATGTGATACAAAACAACTTCATAAAGCTTTTAGTGTCATTTCTTACTGCAGTGTAGCTCCTCCAAAAGTATCCAGAACAATCCCAGCACTTGGAAAAGATCAATAGGTATCAATAGGTGCAGAAGGTATTTCTGTCCTCCTAAGAACAGCAAATCATTTCCCCAGCCTTTGCTGACCTAATATCTAAGAGTTTCCGCATTACAGACAACTCTGCTCTTATTCTATCTCTGTAACAAAAACCTGCTGTAATATTGTAAGGTCTCTTAGACAAAGCTGGAGACTACATGGCTGCAGCCTTGGGGGTTTAGTAATTTAAAAATCATTTGTGACATTTCACTTTTGAGATAAGAAACATTTTTAGATCTTAGTTAGACTTTCAGTCCTGTTTTCCTTTATTTTTTTCTAAAATCCTTTTTTTGTCTTTGCTTTGCCACATAAAAGGATTGATGTAGGTAATAAACCTGACCTAGTTCTAGTCTTAAAACTGCAACTGACAGTAACTTGTTAGGGAGTTTGATCTCCTGTGAACTAATCAAGGCTTAGGTGGTAGCCTCTATAGGAAGGAGATGGTATCATAAAAATTCCTCAACAGGTAACTTTATAAATTGGAATGAAAAGTCATAAGAAGAATGTCAGCAGAAATGCTTTCTTAGATCGCAGGAAACTGATACATTTCTGACATACACAATGACACACAGTGGAAATACATCAGAGGCATAGATACCTTTCTTATTCTTAGTGAAAAATAGAAATAATTATCAGTTTAAAATTATCAGAGATCCTGAAGAGAATGTATAGGAGTTAGTCTTGCAGTTCTTCCAGGGGGGCAGATGGAAGGGTAGGGGGATGAACACGCTCAGTGACTAAAGCTCACATCAAGAATGAAGATAATTTAATTGGCAAGTTTCAACACCTGACACACATGCTTTCTGAAACAGGACAAACGGCTGCAGTGGAAGTTCTTCTGTCATTTATAAGTTCACCTGGTAACTGTATTGACCAGTGAACTAAGAAGCTCACCGTGTTGTCTGTTGAATTATGATTAAAAGTGAAATGTACCTTGCTTTCTCTCTCTAGAATTTTACAATATTGGCATTGGGCATGCACATCAGTTAGCTAGCGCTGTACACAGCAACCATCACAGTATAACAGTGCAGCTTGAAGCAGTTACTTAAGGACTACATAAAATATTTGCATGTCTGGGGACAGAAATAGTTGTTAAGTAGGAGTCCTTAAATATGTGTTGTGATGCACTGTACCATGATCCTGATCCTCCTTAATGCTTCTATACACAAATGACTTTCAGTGCTCCCAAGCAAGCTTTTATGTTCAGATTCACATTGGCATATTACAGTTTGCAAGGTTGGAGGGCATAATGGTGGTGGTTATTGAGCTTGAGGCTGTGTCACCTTCTGAGGTAGGAGAAAAAAGCTGTAAAGTCTAGAAATGGTCAGAAAAGGACTTGATTATGGGAATGCCAAAGGGGAGGTGTTTCTGCTTCTCTGCCATTTTTGCCTTCCTGAGCCTACAGGGAGTAGAGAGGATACAGTGCCAGTGAATGCATGCATGAGTGAATAAAGGGCATACGGATGCTTTTCTTGTGTCATCTCACATAGAGTCTACCCATTAAACATGCTAGATGTGAGCAAAGCAACGGTTGCTGCACCATACAGGGCTATAGCAGATTCCTTCCGCTGTGCCGGAAGAGAACTGTCGAGTCATTTTGCCTCATTCAAACTATCTCTGTAGTCTGAACCTATCCATGCTCTGCTGGGCTCTTGCTGAGAAGGGGAAGACGGCCATCTCTGCTGCTGTCTCAGACTTCATATGTGGCTTAGCTTGAGCGTTGAGTTCTGGCCAAAACTGTAATGGCAAGAAATCACAATTATGAATTTTGGAAAAGTTTATTAGTGGAAAAAGTAGATAAGTTTTCTTCCTAAGGTTTCTGAATGGTGTAATGATCATGTACATGTGTCTACTGCACGTGGGCCTTATCCAAAGCGCATCGCAATCACAGACTGCCATTGGCTACAGCACTCTTCAGAGCAGGCCTAGTGTGATCCATAGATAATATAGCTTTCATTTCACTTCATTTTTTGTCCCTTTTGTAGAAGTTACAGCTAATGCATCTTAAAGTACTAAGCCTTTGCTTAACATAAATGCCACAAACCAGGAAAAAAAAAAAAAAAAAAAAAAAAGGATAAATAACACATTTTGGAATGAAGACTTTGATTTGCATCTGAATATTTTTATCAAGACTCTTGTGACTTCTTTCTGCTCTGAAATATATGCCAGATAAAGTTATAGAGAATCCATTCATTCTCTGTCATTTATTTATACAATAAAGCACACAAAGCAGTCTTTAACTATCACTGTGTAGGATATCAAGTTATCTTTAATTATCACTACAGAATGGTTGCAAAATCAAATACTGTTGGCAATCAACATTCATTATACAATAGCATGATTGCATCTGTTCATATTCCTGGATAAGCAGGGAAAATCAAAACAGTGTCTGAATTATCCACTAAAACTGTCTGAGCAAAATATTGTATCTAACTCTCTTAATATCTCTTAGTGACTTTGATCTGATTAAAGTCCAAAGACACATAACCACAGATGCAAATTTTCTAGTGCCTCAAATTAAATACTGCTATATTTCAACAGACTGAATAGCAGGAACCATACTCCAGCTGACGTGATTATAGGCATAGTATAAACTTATGATAGAGAGCTGTCTAAATCTCTGAGGCCGCAGGTGCAGGATTATAGTAAACCCCATTGAAACGTACAGTATTCTGCCTAAATGCACAAGTACAAAATTAATTAGGCTGTTGATCACATAATAAAAGTGTGATGGATAATATAATGGAAACTACTAGCTCAAAGTTAATAACAAACTTGATTCTTTTATTAGCTGCAGCTGATTTTCAATTCCTCTATTTACAGGGCTCTGTGCCTAATAGAAGATAAGAAAAAAGTTTTTTTTTTTTTTTTTTTTTTTTTTTTTTTTTTAAATGAGAGCTCAGTTACAGTATTTATCTCTGTTGGAAACTGTAATGTGTAAGCAATGTAGAATTCGCAGATAGACATATCTGCGAGTAATTCTCTAAGATACTTGGCTGAAAAGCACATCAAAGCACAGTGAAATAATGAGACAGGCTCCAGCTGTTGGATTCCAACAGCTTTTGATTTGTGCTCTAGTAGAAGCTCCAGGTTTTGATTCTGTGTTATTTCCATGGTACTGGAGTTGATTTGTGCATTATTTAAAAAATAGGCAGTAGATAGCAAACAAGGGTGAATTTGGAAACTGCATATTAAAAGACATATTGCTTCCTGATATAAATTATTGCTTCCTATTCCTATGTTCGCTATAACCAGCTATCAGAGTTCAAAACAAACAGAAACTGAAACAAAACAACAACAACCACACCAAAAACCACAACCTTTGAAAATATCCCCTTAAAAGAAGTTATGAAAATAATAATTAAGGTCATCAGAAAATGGTTTCAGCAAAAATTCTGGGGACTTCAGTTTTCAGGGAACTGCTTTCTGTGTAGAGGCTGTTGTAGAATTTTTTTTTTTTAAATTATTATTATTTTTTGCACCTTTTCAGGACATGTCCTAACCTCAAGTCTGGAATTGCTACCAGTAGAAAGTAGGTACCTTGACAAAGCTTTGGAGGACATGAGTTTAGTGTCAAACTCATTCATCATATTGCTTTCTGTATGTTGCTGTGCAGATAAAGGTCTTGCTCTGGAGGGAACTCTTAAAGTCAGGTTTTGAACTGCAGTCTTCCTGATTTTTCATTATAATTACAATAAAAATTATAGTACCTCAGGAAAAGTAGTGTATCTCATGTCTTTCTCTGGATAAAGTTTTGCCTCTGTTCCTACTCTACATTTTAGAGGTAGTCATGTATAATTTGCTATGCATTATGTGAAGGCTGTTTCTGTTGTCACCGGAATGCCAAAATTCAACCAACTATACTGTTTGTGTACTAACATACCATGATTTTTAAAAGTTTACTGAATTTCTGCTGCAGATCAGAATGATAATGTGAAAGTACATTTGCTTGAATATTTCTTTGCACTGTAGCCAAAGCATGTGGTCTGAAAGATGTGTTTAAAAAAAAATAATCCATTGTTTTCAATGTAATCTGATGTTTCTGTCAAACTGAACTTGTTAGAGCAGGCTTTTCATAGCTTTTGAACTATTATCTTCACCTACAAGGTGAAATAACAGTAGGCAAATTTGCATCTGAAGATGACACTTAATGGTAGGACATAGCTGTATTTGATATGCTTACCTTAAGCACTTCATAACAAGTCCACTGTAATTTTAGTATAAATGTGGAGGCAGTTTGAGGAGTAGAACTCAAGCTGCATGTTCCACTGAATCTCAAGTTACTTGTAGCACTCTGGAATACCCTCAGTTTTAAGGACTGAAGATGTTCACTATAAAGACTAGCTCATACTCCTCTTAGTTCTTTCTGGGAGCAGGTTGCTATCTGGAGTTTTAATCTGGTCAGAGTAAACAAATTATTAATCCAGGTATCCTGTGACATTTGTGTGTGTGTGTATCAACTATTTGCTAGGCTATGTTACTGTCCTGGCACTCTCTGGCTATGCATTAAAAAAAAATAAAAATAAAAATAAAAGTTTGCTACTGTGCTGAAATTCATTATTGGATTGATCTTCTGGGAAAACTTGAATAGAGGAATGCTTAATATCTGATTGGTATACACCTTAAGCTTTAAAACTCTATAGTCCTACCTAAACCTTGAAAATTGGTGACACTGAAGTATGTGCTTAGAACCTTGGGAAGATTTGAAAATGAAAGATGCGTGGATTTTTGACCTCAGTGGCAGCTAATAATGTGTTACCAAGACTAGTTGATGAAAGATAGGCATATACATCTGTTATGGATGTCTCTTTGCTTTGACAGAGATCTTTTGACAGAGTGTTACAAATATGTTACTTATACTAAAAGAGAAATGTAATATATGCCTTCTAATCTCGATGTTGTTTACTGTAGTTTCTAAATGTAATAATTTTTTATAGCTTTCTTTTTTAAATGTCTGATTTGAGTATCCTATGAAGAAACCTCTATTGGACCCTAGAGCTTTTTCTGTTTTCACAGTTCATTTGTTTCTATTTTAGTCTTGGTTATATTACACTTTCCTTCTGAAATGTAAGTTGTGGTGAGGATAAAAGTATGATGAAGGTATATCTTAAGCAATTTACTCATGGTTTAGAGAATCTTCAGTCTGCCTCCTGGTATGATGATTTAGTCCTCAGTAGGAATCTAAAAGGCATTGTCACCAAAAGTAATATGAATAAACTTACAGTGTCATCCATTAGGAAATTTGTCCTGAATTTCTAAGAAACAGGTATCAAAATACTTAAAAGAACATTCTTATGGTAGTGTGTTCCTGTTGATTGGACAAGAAATAAGAGTTGTAGGTTAGACTTTACACATGTTCTGTCCATGGGTTTGTTTTGTGACATCAGTAGGTCACCTTTTGTCTGGGGTTTTTCATTTTTCTTCTTGTGGAAATAGTATGCTTTCTGGCTCCTGCTGTCCAGCCCAGCAATATGGTACATACTCTGTCCAGCTGAGGTCATAGCTGGTATTTCATCTAGAGAGCAGCAACGTGTCTTCCACTTTTTTGTCAAGTTAAGAGGAGGGATTAGAAAAATGTTTTTGTTGCATACAGTTCTATCATTTCATTAAGTATCCAAGTTTGAAAAAGGAATATCCTTCAAAGGAGATAATTCCAGCAATTGCATCAGTAAAAACATAACCACTGGGAAGTATATTGAATTTATCCCACTGTGTCATTATTTAATCATTTAAAACCCCTAATCGAGGGTGCTGAAAGCCACTGAGAGCATTCAGTCAGCACAGTCTTCACACCAACAAGGAGAAGCTGTCAGAACAAGTTACATCTCACATGTATGTCTGTAAATTAGCAGGAAAGAAGTTGAGTTTCAGCAATTTAAAATTTTATTCTTCAAAGGTTAAAACTGATTTTCTCTACACTTGTGATTCACACTCGTGAAAAAGTGTGTTGGATGTATCTATTAAAAACACAGAATCATTTAGGATGGAAAAGACCTTTAAGACCATCAAGTCCAACCACCCACCTCACACTACAAGTCCACCACTAAAACATGTTCCTAAGCATCACATCTCTTAAACACCACTGGGGGGGCTCCATCACCTCCCTGGGTGGCCCATTCCAATGCCTGTTCAATTTCTTAATGCTTTCCGTAAAGAAATTCTTTCTGATATCCAATCTAATTCTCCCCTGGCACAACTTGAGGCTGTTACCAGCGTCCTATCACTTGTCTCCTGAGACAAGAGGCTGACTCGCACCTCACTGAAGCCTCCTGTCAGGCAGAACAGTCTCGGCTCCCTCAGCTGCTCCTCACAGGCCTTTTTTTCTGGTCCATGCACCAGCCTCATTGCTCTTCTCTGAACCCTCTTGTTGTGAGGGGCCCAAAACTGTGAACAGTACTCGAGGCGTGGGTTGACCAGAGCCGAGCACAGGGGGACAAGCACTTCCCTAAGCCTGCAGGCCACATGAGTTGCATTGGTGGCTTATGTAGGAAGCAGCGATGCCCTGCACACTTGTAAGCACTAGTTCTGCTAAGCTCATTTTGATACTAATGTTTGTCAGAATAGATTGCTAAGCACCATCAGCTTGTACAGAATGTTAAGAATAGATAGTTAATAAGCTAATGGAATAAGACCGATGGGCACTCTGCAGGCTAGTTTAGGTATCCATTTTTCTTTTGGTTTCTAAACTAGTGTTTGGTTTGATTTTTTTTTTTTTTTTTTTCTCCTGACATTCATTGCTTCCATACACCGTGTTTTAATGATAAAATAATACCTAGGAAAACAGTGACTAAAACGTTAAGGTACATGACATCTCATAATACAGTAAATGCGAGGTAATGAGTACTTAGTCAAACACCATCTTAGTAACAGAATGTCATTTTAAAGATCAAGGTTACCACAACTAATGGTTGTGCTAGTTAAATTTGAAAACAATAAATATTTTTATTAAAAAATACAGCTAAATTAATCAGATTTATGCTTTAATAATTCAGAGCAACATATCTGAAGATTAGTGTTGTCAAAGCGGTTAACTAGTCAGTAATATTGGCTACAATACTCCCGTTTTAAAAATGACCTTTTAAAGATGTTCTATAAAATTAAAATTTAATGAGTGGCAATAAATGGTGATACTTCCATAGTAGGAATTGCAATACTAGCCTGAAGGTTTTGCCGTTTGCCATCAGCTTCAGTGCCGTGTTATATATCCTCTTTCATTATTTCCAGTCACAGGAAGTATGATGATAATGCAGCACTTTAAAGAAATGAAAGCACTTTTAATCGTATACGTAGTTCAGGCTACCTTCTCAGCTGAGTAATGGTGTTTCTGTTACTTTCATGATGCTTCTTCTGAGAAATACTGTTGGTTGTTGTTGTTGTTGTTGTTTGTTTTTTAAATGTGACAGCACGTCATTTTAAGGTTGTCTGTTACATTTCACTTGTAATTAATTAAGAATTGGCCAAAGAAGAATTTCAGATGAACAGTATCAAAATATAGGTGTACTGCTGAGAAAGAATTGTACCCTCTTTTCACCAAAAGAGGGAGGAGAAACTTAAATGCTAGTGACCCTTCAAGGATTAAAAATATGTATAAAATAAATTAAGTCATAACAGACATGAGGAGAGCAGAAAAGGAAGCAAAGAGAGGAATGAGGAAGGGAGCGTCTACTTGGATCAGTAAACTGGTTAAATAGTCCTAGGATATCAGCCTCCCTGCTATCAGCAATGATTGGAATTAATCCAGGAATTCAGAATGGGTCTGTAAATGTATCTTCAATTGTAGCCATTGGCATAGATTTATATTCTCAGTCCCTTGGACATTGAATTTCATTTCCCCATTTGCTAAATGAGAACAATTTATCCTAAATCAACGATAATCAGAGTAAACACTATTATTAATTTATTGTTTCCAGACTAGCAAAAAACAGTAAAATGAAGCTCTCTTCTTTTATCAGTGCTTTCCCTACCCCTTTTGCCCTGAGGATCCTATTAGCAGAAAGCTGAGCAACTCTGTTTCATCAGAAATAAATTATGCCTCACTTTTTTTAATGTAAGTACTGAAGGGTTGTAAAGATTAGAAATACGTTTGAACCCACTATCACTTGATGTTATTTTCCTTGATGTTCTGAGCTTCTTTAGGGGAATGAAACAACATGTTCTTTTGAAAGCAAAGAGCAGAGTTGCTTTAAAAGAACACCAGCACAGATTTTGGTTGATGTACAAAATAATTCAAAATCTGTACAGAAATATTTAAAGTAATGTATAGACAGTCTGAAGGAGCTGTCAGAATTTTTGGCATGTATAAGAGGCAGAATGTTTGCAGGGCGCATAGGTGGCAGAACTAGTTACCCTCATTTTAAAAATGATTAGAAAACTGTAATTCCCCAGAAACAGTAGGCTAATTCTCACTTTCTTCACAAAGGAGCTAACGATGAAAAAACACCTTTAATTAATAAATAGTGTTGGCACTACTTTGGTAACAATCTGCTGTAAATGAAACTCTTAATTGCCACAGAACAGAGTATTGTATACAAAATCATTTTACTCTTTAAATGCTTTTCTTTGTTGTTGCTATTTTACCTTTTTGTATGATATAAAAGTAGCTTTGCCAGCCTCCTTGTCACTATAAACAGCTCCTGTCAGCTCTCCATTTGTGGGGAACACTGAGGCTAAAAAATAAATCAAAACTTTCCCTTAAGCCCTCATGATAGCTAGAAAAGATAGCTCTCTGTGCAATCTAAATCCAAACTAAATTAAGCTGTGTATGAAGCTTTTGTTAATGAACTGATCCTTGAAATTCTGTAATTAAATTGTGTGATGAAAGAAAACAAAGAGAATAGTTGTAAAGGAGATATATAAGGACAGTATATATATATATATATATATATATATATATAGTGAACATATATTTGACATTTTGTCACAAAATGTGAAGAAATATTTTAGATTTTCCTATGAAACAGGGTGGATTTTTTGGATATTTTTATTTTTATTTTTGTCTTCAGGATGTGGTCCGAGGTTTTCTAACTTGATCTTGAAATGAACTTCTTTTGGATATAAGTGTCATAGACTGTGTTAGGCATGAGCTGCATTGTCTACATTTGTGTAGAAAGCACCAGAAAAACATAACTGCAACAAGACAGCTTTGAATGTATGCAGTCCCCATCCTCTGTTTTTTAATACTCTGAACTCTTATTTCCATTATAGGGATTTTAGGAACACGAAGTTTTGGATAGTTGTAATTGTGATGCATACCTGCACAGAGACCGTAGGGAACAGACATGTAGGTGATGTACTTAATAAAGTCCTAATAAAGTCAACTGTAGAAGTGGATGTTGAATTACATACACAAGTTCAAATCCATTACAGTGATTTTGGTTATGGGGAAACTAACAGTAAGTTGTAGAACATTGTTCATTTGTAGTTTTTTTCTATGCCATCTTTAAATGCATGTGAGAAATGCTGAATTGAGAGTATTTAAAGCAACTTTTACATCACCTTGATGCCTAAAATAAGTATTCCTGCATTATCCTTTTTTTTTTTTCCTTAGAATTACTCAATGAGTGAATAGTCACCAGTCTTGAAGAGAACAGAAGAAAAGATTGGTAAGCTGTACGACATTATTTTTGAATCTAAATTGCATATAAACATTGTGAAGAAAAAAATGTGTAGAATTTGTTACTTGTATTAATTGGTTTCATCAAAAAATTTCTCTATTTTTTTGCAGTTTAGCATGGTGTTGTTGTGATGAACTCAGTACACATGCAGACATGAGAATTCGTGTATTTTGTTGCGTTTGTGTGTGTGTGGAGATCAGTGCTAGATGCAAAATTGCATTATAAAGTAGAGCCTTTGCAGGACAAAGGCACTTCCAAGTTGTCTATAACAGTCTCTGCCACCTCAGTTTACAATAGGATCAACAAGCATAAAGATGTGGTGCTATTGATTTTTTTTTCAGACCACTGGGTGAAACTTAATTAAAGAAGAGAACAGAATTTAAGTACACTTGCCATTTCAAATTTGTTGGCTGTGATTATGAATGTTGTTCTGGCACAGAACACATCTTTTCCAGCCAAGGGATTCAGTAGCTCCTTGTTTGTAGATGTCACCCCTTTACTGTATTTCCTACTAATAAGACTAGACAGAGAAGGTCTAGGATCCCAGGCAAATCCCTACATCTTGCACCTCCATTTGGTTGAGATCTAATTGCTCTGAAGTCAGTGCAAAGAGTCGAAAAGCAGCGCTCATCCCTGTTCCAATAGAACAGCTCTCTACAAAATAGAGCAGATGCAGCCCCTCTGAATTCCCACAACAGATGGAATAAGGAGCTGTATTGCAAAATATTCTGGAGTGGTTGGGAGTTATGACAGATTTGGCTGTAAATCCAAATCTGGATTCAGATTTCAGGTAGGCAGAGAGAAGCTCTCAAATTCATTCTCTGGTCACCTATAAGTATCTTTCAGACCCTTACGGTTATAAGGTGGGATGTGCGCACTCTAGTGTTGCTCTTTGTACAAAATCCTTAACACTTGCTGGAAATTAGAAAAATAAATAAATAAATGCAAGATTCCACATTCTGCTAGTTAGGACTCAGACTTCTACAATGTGAGAAGACAGATGAAAAACCATTGAGGCCAAAGCATCACGACTTTGCTTTTTCATGTTTGCCTTTGAAAAACAGCATGTTTGAAACACAGAGGAAGTGGGAATGAAATTTCCTATGCTTATTTTTCCACTCATGGTCTCTGAAGTTCCTATTTTTGTAGTACGTTTTTTTTCTAATGGTTCTAAAATTTGATATGGTAGTGTGCCTAGTGTGCCATGAAAGCATGATCTATCACATCTAAAAACTAATTAAAAGTGAATCAATGCCAAATGGTATATGTAAGGCATGGATACCTTGGCAGTGATACCTTTAGGTATGGTCTCAAGATCGGCATAGACCATTCTCAGCCTATGTTGCAGTCAGAATGGCAGCGCTTATATGGGAAATAGCAAGTGTGCAATAGCCCAAATGGGGGTGGGGGCGTGGAGCAAACCACACCACAAACTCTCATTCAGAAATGCTAATAACTACAGTTCTTACTGTACAATAAGGAAGTATGGAAATATGTAGCCAGACTGTCAGGTCAACAGCAGCGTTGGGTATTCCTAAACCATCTCAAGCCTGTTGTGAACCTGCCCCCCCCCAGTTCTCTGAAGCCAATAAAATCTGGAGAACATCTCCATGAGATGGAATAAACTTTGAATTAGGCTTTAAATACTGGTTTATTAAGACTCTTTGATTCAGTTTCCTATAAGATGTAATTTTAGTTTTTAATCTAGTAGTAGAGATAACTGGAATAAATGGTGACCTTTCTTCGGTGAGTAGCACTTAGCTGTGCAGATAACATTAGTTTGCAGATTCAATAATCTGTTAAATCAGTGTCATAAGGTGGCTTGAGGTTTCTAGTAATCCTCAAATTTAGTGTTATGCATACCAAAGAAAAAGTACAGTTCAGATTTTTTTTTTTTTTTTAACAGTTTAAAGTTGACTTGTGCTTTGGAAATTAATTTGCCTTATACAGAATCATAGAATCATCTAGGTTGGAAAAGACTTTCAAGTCCAGCTGTCAACCTATATATTCCCATTACTAAACCATGTCCCTTAGTGCTACGTCCACATGTCTGTTAAATACCTCACTTCCCTGGGAAGCCAGTTCCAATGCTTAAGCCCTCTATCCATGAAGAAAGTCTTCCACATTTCCATCTAAGACTCCCCTTGCACGACTTGAGACCATTTCCTTGTGTCCTATCAATTGGGACCTGAAAAAATAAACCAACACCTTACCTGCAACCTCCTTTCAGGTAGAGGTAGGGAGTGATGAGGTCTCCCCTCAGCCTCCTCTTCTGCAGACTAAACAACCTAAATTTCCTCAGTCTGTCATAAATGTTATGCCCCAAATTGGACACACTATTGAAGGTGTGGTCTCACCAGTGCACAAGGGGTCAATCACTTCCTAGTCCTGCTGGCCACACTAATTCTGATGCAAGCCATGTTTAAATAAGTTTTTATATAAGGAAATTTAGTATTATTGTGATATTTATACAAACACCTTTTCTGAGGAAGTCCAGGAGCAGCATGAAACTCCAAGAAGAACCGCAGAGATAAAAACGAGTAAATAAGGAAGTTGATGATTATGAACCACACAGAAAGTGTTTGTACCTTTGTACCTAGGAGGCACAAGTTTGGAATCCTGAAAATATGCATAACTATTTGTCATTCAAGGTTATCAAAGTAAAGATAGCATGTAAATTTCAGAGTTATCTGTCAGATTATTAGGACTGTTGGAAAATCAAGCCCTGACATTATCTATGTAAGGAATAAAATACGGTCGACTATAAGCCTAGACAAGTTTGTGATGAGTGGTTCTTACTTTAGACAGTTTTTCATTAAATTTCTCTTTTGTTGATCCATGAATCAAAGATAAACTGAGAAACATATATGCATATTACAGAATATTTGCAATTACCCTATTCCTTGGAAAGTACAGTTCTCAAGGAGATACATTCTGGGTGTTACCTGCTTTACAAATGACTGTTGTCTAAAGAGGTGGATTAAGACTTCATGTAATATTAAAGGAAGAAGTAGAAAGAAACAATCATTTTAAAAGAAAAAATGTGTTTTGTGAACACAAATCTCTTTCCTGTATAGTCAATAGCAATCTGAATATATTAAGATAAATAAATGTATGATTAATAATATTTAGTTAATAAGATCCATCAAGCTCATTAGGAGTTCTGATGTCAAGAAGTTTTAAAAACAAAATGCAACGTTGTTTATGCCTTTGTTGTTCACAATGTATATCTAATCCAGTTTCAATAAAATACTGGTGATTAAAACTTTGAACAAAGGGAAAGAGGAACATTTCAGCTTAAAGAAAGTATTTTACTAACCTAAACAAGGTGTGATATGAATGCTTTCCACATTTCAGGTAATACTTGTGGTTAGCGTAGGTCAAGCAGTTTCATTGTGTAAAATTATGCATCATGGTAATAAATACATGTAAAATAGACCTTTTATAGAATTAGAGCTGATTTTCCTTGTAACAAAGCATAAATGAAAAGTGATTAACAAAATATCCTTCAGAACAATTGTAAGTCAAAATAGTAATTGCATTAAAAAATTAGCAGAACATTGTCTGGAAGCGACATACTCTATAGGAATGTCTTCCCCATTTGATCTCAAAGAGGATTTCCATTTATGACAGTAGAGTTACTGAACACAAAATATCCAACAAATATGTTGTACCTTCCATCTGCTGAAAAACTTAAGTAACTGGAAAGCTAAAGCCCTGGAATGGGAAATGGATTCCAAATTTTATGGGGTAGATGAAGCATGGTGTTTATTTGCACGAAGTGCAGTAATTTAGATTTCCATAAACTTAGTCTGGAGATGTCACTTTTGCTTAGTTCAAGTTGGACACCTGTTGGAAGGCAAGTAAAAATGCAGATGCCATGGAAATCAGTATGCACCAAACCCAACAAATAGTATATTGATAAGAAGTAGATGGAAACTTGAAAATGCTTCAGTTTTGGTTTTCAGCCCTTGCTCTTGGAAATAATTTCAGAGAAATCTTAAAATAACCTGTGAGTAAATAATTATTTTTTAAGTAATGGAAGAAATGCAAAAAACTACTATTTGCTTCCCATAAGTACAACCAAAGTTAAATAATTAAGTTCTTACTTTGTATTGGCATTCTGAAAATACCTTGGGATTTTTGTATATGTGGTTACCCCACCCACTGAAAAGGCTGTTCAAATGCAAAGTAGTAACTGACTACCTATGGGAAGTCACAGTTCTGTGGAATACTGTGTAGCTTATAACTAGGAATGTTAAGAATATTTCAGTTGCAGTTGAATTCAGGTGTATTTTAGATATGAAATCCCAACAGTGACTGCTGTGAACATACTGTGGGATGAAAGACCTGATTTCCTGAATATCACTAGTTTTTGGTTCAATTTCTAAACTTAAATCTTTAAACAAATAGTTACTTCGTTAGTATTACGAACCTAAAATCTTTCATGTATATGGGAAAAATATCTAGTATTAAATGACGAAAAGTTAGAACATAACCTAACATAATCACTTGTGATGCTATTCCCTTTGTATTTTGGCATAGATAAAATTATTTCTGTAGCATTAGAAATTACTATTCAGTATCAAAAAAAAACTGACTGTATTGCATGCTGTATGCACACAATAAAAATTTTGTATCCAGGAGTTCAATTTGTAGACAGGCAACACATTTTACAGTTACCACGTCTCATACTATGGCAGCATTTGCAGGGCCTGAAAGTTGGCGGTTTTTTTTGTTGTTGTTTTTGTTTGTTTGTTTTTATTTTTTTTATTTTTTAAAGATACGTATGTCATGAAATGCTTTCCTCTTTTATATCCTCACTTTTTAAGTACAGAGCAAGCTCAAATAGCCTAGATCCAGAGGCTTTAAATACATGGGAATATTTTGTATTCTTAAGGTAACTGAAGCAAATTACTGATCATTCTTGATTTTAAAAAAAGCATGGTATTGGCAGTTGTTTTCCAGTAGCTATTTTGCACAAGCTGCGTATTGCTAGAAGTAGATCTCCTGTTTAAAAGCAGAAGCAGGAATGCAGAACGGGGAAGAAAATGGGTTTTCAGAGGAAAGACTGGTATCCAAGCCAATTGCATCGTCACGGGAACATGACAGCTAGCACATCATGACAAATACTTTGAGAAAAGTAGAGTAATTTAGTGTAATAATATGTTTAGAGAAACATGATAAGTAAAAGTACTAATGAATTCAGGTAATACGGGTTTGTCTCTTGGGCTTGTCAGGGTCCTGTTACTGGGTAAGCTTCATTTTGCTATGTAATAATAATGCATCTCATTTATGTTTTCTCTGTCTTAACTATTTTAAACTACATGCTTATCAGGTCAAAAGCTAATGCATGCTGTGTTTGTGAGCAGTAACCTATTACCATGAGTGTATTTATCTTAGTTGCTTAAATAGCTCCAGTGCCGTATACTCCTAATCATTGCTGGTGACTTTTGGCACTTGTAGTGCAACCGCTACATAATAACAGCAGTGGAACATAAATATTTGGTGTATATATAACCTGAATATGTCTTCTGTATCTCTGATATCTGTCTGAGATGACATACTATCATTTGAACACCATATTCACGTTCATATTATTTTGCAATAACACTATAAAAACTTTTCATAGAACTGGGGGGAAGGGCTGTTGTCAGTAACATTGAGTTAGAATTGTTGGGAAATTCTTTTCCTATGGCAGCCTCTCAGTAGGAAGGCTCTTTTTACACTAGGTGTAGCAGTGGAAATTGAACATTTTCAAAAATTCTTTTTTAAATGGTGATTAAATACTAGAAAACACAACCTGTCAGCTAAACAACTCTATGTAGCATATTCCTGAAATTTTAAAGTAAAGTAAAAGGTTACTTTAGTGTTTGAAGGATGAGATCCTGAGCTCTTCCAGTTAAGGAAGTGGTTTGCATTCTTCTCTCTAAAGCTTCTTCAGAAACAGATCTGATGCTTTCTATCAAGAAAGGAATATAATAACTATCATACTCTGGATTTTTCTCTTCTAACCCTGAGGAAAAAAAAATAAAAAATAAAAATAAAAATTATATGTATTATATATATATAAATATATGTATATATATACTTAAATGGAACTTAATTTTTGAACTTGTACTGTTTGTGTGTGTTCAGAATGTTTGAGAAAACACAGACACGTTTCATGTGCAGTTTCATTATATCTTTTTTTTTTTTTTTCCTTTTCACTAGAATATTTGAGAACTTTTAACGTGAGCTTTTCTCTCGTTTTTAACTCTCCCTCCCTTTACAACTGCGCTCATTTATTTTAGTATGTCATTTCACACTCCAGTTTTTCACCCTCTCCAGTGGGAAATATGGGCTAGTAAGACAGTGTTGTTTACTTTCTGAAACTTGTTTTTCTTTCAGCTCTGTTTCACTGGGTGGGAGAGAAAGGAAGAGGAGAACACAGAATTGGAAAAGTTTATATTTTACTACTGCTACATAATAAAATGCTTGAGGGGGAAAAATGCTGATTAAGGTTTGCTGAGAATGAGGAAGTTCTCACCAAATTTCTATTTCAGGAAAAAATAATAATAATAAAAAAAATAAAAAAATAACACTTTTGTAGAAATTAATATTTAATTAAAAGACTTGCTTCTGGCTCAGTGATCTGAGTGATCTGGTGTGTAACAAGTGCTGCGATTTGAGTTTTTATAATTTTAGAATGGCAACTCACAAGTCTGCTATGGTTCTGCAGTGTAACCTTTGAGATAATGTAGGTCACAGGTAGTAGTTCATGTGGGATGGAATTAATCTTTGCACTGGTCATGTCTTTTTACCTTTCTTACTGTTCATTGGGTATCACTCATATGGACTGAATAAATTTGGCTATCACTCATATGGACTGAATAAATTTAACAATATAAATTTTAAAACTTTAACATGGATTCTGCACCTCCTCCAGGTGTGTTGGTATATACACAGATTAATTAATATCATTAAGAAATATTTTTTTCTGTGTTTTCATGTTCAAGAAGAAATAGAGTTCCTCAGATTGAGGGGAAGCCATAAAATAGAAGACCCACTGTGATTTCCTTTGCCCTTTACATGCAATACTCTATGGTTTAATCAGAAAAGATCCTACTAAACATCCTGTGCTTGCGAAATATAGCCTTCTCTGTAAAACCAGTAAGAATTTGTAGTAGTTTCTTATGAAAAGACCCTGTCTCTTGCCTCTGAACAATCCACAAGCTGTTGTACTTCTTGACAGGTATTCACTCACCCAACTGGGCATTATCTGTGAAGTGTAGATGCTTATGAACTGTCATTCAGTACAGCTTATTCAAAATGGTTGTCAGCAGAAATAGGTTATTGCTATGAGAAGTTAAAATCAAATTAATACTCAACGTTTGGTGACTTAATGGACATTTTTGTGTGCAGTTGCCTGAACACTTCTAGTAGAGCATAGTCTTCAGGTAAAAGACCCCGCATTCCCATTCAGAACACTTTTACAGCAAGTGTCAAGCATTTTGGTTATTCATTGTTTTTCAGCATTTCATAGTCTTGTTAGAAAGTTTTATAGCAGACAAAACTCGCTCACCAAGACAGTATCTTGGTGATAAAGACAGCCATTCCTCCCCAGTACCACCTGACCTGGGACTTGTGCTAGCATCTGAAATGAAGTGGGAAGATGTGTGTAACTTAACACATAACCAGTACTAGACTGGAACCAGAGGATCAACAAAGCCATCTTGCCCTGCCTTTTTAAGCATCTTGCCACCTTTGGGTACGCCTGTTCCTGTGACCATTTCACAATTCCAGAAGTTCTGTTTCATATTTATAATGCCAGCTTATGACTATTTGCATGAATTTTTCCCCCCTCTGTGCATTATTCCCCCATACCAGCTTTCTCCAATATACACATCATTTTTCTAGGCAATGTATTATCTCCTTTAGGCTGTCTTATTCTTTCTGATTGCAGTTCTTTCTACTTCACGCAGTGTGTTAGTGTTCCTTACCATCTATAATACATCGTAACCATAGATACCATGCACAATTCAAACATGAATCTTCAAGGTTCCACATTTTCTCGTGTAAATATTTTGATGAAAAGAGTGATTATATTTCAGATCAAGGCTTCAACAGAATATTCGTTAAAAACACTGATTAAGAGAATTAAAACTATATGCTCAGCCATGTTTATCCTTAAGACTGCAGGATGAAGTTGGGTGAGACTCTCAACTCCTACACATCAGCACGAAGTGCTGCTGAAAGGTACTTTATTTTTGTATCAGTGATCTCTCAAGGCCTGATCTGAAATCTACTGCAATGAAGGGGAAGCTGTCCATTGATTTAATTTACCTAGGAACATAGATCCATCATAGTTTTATTGATAACTTCACAGTGGTGTTGTAAGTAATTTGTAAAGTGTGCAGGAGAAATATAAATGTAAAATATTATTTTCCATTCCAAACTTGGCCAGCATTCACATTGACTTCTCTGCAGAAGTAGTTGAACTGGGCTTGGTCCCTCACAAAAAATGAACAAATAAAAACACACAAGAAAAAGGCCCCCATGTATATTGTAAGAATATTTTTAATTTATTTTTAATTTTATTTTATATTGTATTGTATTTAATATTTTTATTTAATATTGCCCATAGGCTTACTCAGGAAATGTTTTATACGAATGCTTTAAAAACAGGTTCTGTCTCTCTATACCTCTATTAAAACCATTATACATTTTTAGGAGTAAATAAACTTGGGAGAAAATTGCATAATGCAGCACCCTTTTATCAAGGGCATATACCACGCACCAGATGGAAAACAAACTGTGTTTACAACATTACCACTATCGCCACTGACACTACTAGATCTACAATATGTTATAGCAGCAGCTCCATTAACCTTGCTAGTTCTGTTAGAGTTCCCTGGTAGTTTGCCCAATCTGTGTTTGTTGTCAGCAAATGGATCAAATTAGGGGGATTTTCATTCTGTTTATTGACCTTCTCCCTTCTTCCTCAGCTTAGGCAGTAGTTCATTCAAAATTGTTCTACTATTGCTCTGAAAATAGATATCTCTGTATCTGTCTGGTACTACATATGTAAATTATACAGTTTTACCTCAGAGGTAAAACTTCAGGAGAACATCTGATAGCAAATGTGCTGTAAAAACCCACTTTCTTAGTTGATTGCCATCATATGCAGTGTGACTTGCCTGAGCTGTTGACATTCACCCACATTAGAATACCTTGCTGTCCCTCAAGGCAGGCTGCCCTCAGGTCATTCGCTTTCAAATAAATAAATTTAGTCATGAAGATTGCCCTTGACACATTCATATTCACTTGTTTGGGCTTTTGTGGGGCAGGAGGTTAACATTTTGTGAGTGAGTTAGTAACTAGAAGGGTAATTCTATTGTTCTTCCCTTCATGCATTCACTCTGAGCTAGAGAAAAGATGCTTAGTCTCTAACCCATGGCCTGTCTTTATGGAGAATATGAGTCCGTGTATTTTACACCAAAATTCCCCAATCAGTTTAGCTTAGAATAAACTGCCGCAGTCCCTTTTATCACTAGACACTTTTTTCCATCTTGTGTTTGTGCTATACCAATTCACATACAGCCACATGGCAACCTTAGTCTGTGGACTGATCAAGCTGAATGAAGCATAACTGTTTTGTGCTGTTGTGGTTTTCAGCTAGATGCATTCCCAACCTTACCATATCACTGCAGGAGCACTTTCTCCACAAAGGAGGAACTGAGAGGAAGTGCCTTTGGGTGAGGATCAGAGCCAAATTACTCCTTTCCCTAATGTTGCTTGATCAGATTGAACTGATTGTGCACTAAGGTGTCACAGTAGCTAGAAAATTTGAATGCCTTAGGAAGCCATTTCCAATTAAATGATTATTTGGAGTGAGATGTTCTCCATATACCTACTTGAAGACACAGCCTAAGTCATTTCTTGGCATCCTTTTTCTCTCTCTCTTTTTTTTCCTTGGCAGTTCAGTTTATTAACATTATAAAGGAAACAAAGCTGTAGGGTAAGAAAATTATTTCAAAGACTGAGGTAGAAGTAACCTGCTACTGGCTTTGTGCAACCTCCCTTCCACTTCTTCCTGTTGTGTGAGTAGCGCTGATCAGGCAGTTGCGATTTAGATCAACACTACTTGCCACAGCAAGCTGAATAACCTCCCGACCTTCAGTTCTATTGTGATACACAGGTTTCATTTCCTCTGAGCTAGAAGCAACTTAAACGGAAGGGAAAAATGGCCTGCTTCTCAGTTTAGTCAAGATTCAAGACATTGCATCAGGAATCAGGCAGACCAAAATGGTAGCTTTTTTGTTGTTGTTGTTGTTGTTTTCCTTCTGCATAAAACACGACAAATGTGAGAGCTAGTTGTTTTGTCCACACTTTTACATTCACCTACAGGAACACACACACACACACACACACAAGTTTAGATTGCCAGGTGAAGAATTATAAATGGAAAAAAAATAATAATTAGAATTTTCTACATGCATAGTTACAACATCCCCATTCTGCTTAGAGCACTTATCAACATATTGTGGCCTGCATAAAGACAGACAGAGAGATGCATAGGATTCTGAGAATTTAACCCAAATTTGTTCTTTCAGGTTTAAGTAATATATAAAATAGTTTGAGAGTCCAATAGTCATAATAGCAATGGTAAATAGGGGATATTTTTTCTGTCAAAGGGTACCATTTTTGTATCTTAATGCAAAGTTTGTCTTGCATTGCATCTAAAATTTTGTTGCATAGGCTGGAGCCATTTGATGAAAGTCCTTTTAGCTTCAGAGTATTTTGTATTAGCTTTAACAAATGTGCCTCGACACACAGAGTAGCTCGATATTTTTAGATAAATTGTGATCTAATCTCTCTGGAAAAAAAATAAAATTATAGTACTACCCGATATTCATTCTTAATCTATCATAATTATTAAAAAAAAAAAAAAAAAAAAAAAAAAAAAGTGTTTCTACCAGAAAATATTACACATGACACAGTGCATTTGCTGTCTGTGAGATTTCTTTTGTGCTAACTGCTGGAATCAGCTCCTCTGCAGAACTGTCAAAGCTGGTAAATCCAAACAGTGATTGGAAGCCTCCATGTGAACTGTCATATTTACCTTTAAAGGACTACTATACAAGGCTGAAATCTGGGATCTCCTGTCATAGCAGAGATGAAATAATGCTTCTCTGGGCATCTGATAATAGAAGAGGTCATTTTTAAAAACAGCTTACTTTATGATAAATGGTTTAAGAGAGGTACTGTTGAGCCATCATTCATTCAGGCCTGTTACAGGCAGGTCTTTGTCTATAACAAGACAACAGGGAAGCCCAAACTTATAGCTGGGCCCTACTGATACCACTTTGTATATTCATTCTTTCACAAACTTTGCCTGCAGTGTTCCAGTGTTCCTGAAAGATAAAATGGGGCTTAAGTTGATGAGGAGTGGATAGAAAGAACTTTTTGTTGTTGTTTTACGATATGGCTATAATGAGAAATAAGATATCTTAAAGTAGAATCTATTTGTTTCTCTTTTTTTACCAGTACTTCTGACATGCTGTATTTTAGAGGGTATATTATGAGAAAAAAAAAATAAAATAAAATGGAAACAAACAGCCACAGAACACATAATTTTCTGTGAAACATGGAATGTATCAGTCAAGATAGGAAATAATAATCTTTCCTAACAAGGAAAAAGAGTTGGATGAGAGTACTCATGGGCAAATAAATTGCTCCATAAAGCATGGTACTGTATCTTTGTAAACCTCCTGCTCTTTTGCTCACACAGTAGAATAGTAAGTTACTAATTGGAATATTTGTTTTTACTCAGTGCCGTTGTGGTTGCAGGCATTGATGCAGAATCATGCAAAAAGGACAATAGTGTATTGACTTCACTGGTGTCCTTTCTTGTGATTGGCCGAATGAGTAAAAGTTGGAATATTAAATAAGTAGAGAAGAAAATTATTGGTCACCCAGTAACTGCAGCCATTTTTCTGTGCCACACAGAGACCTTGCCCTTGTTTATGCTTTTGTGACATCTTGATTCTATTATTGGAATTCTGTCTTCATAGGTGTAGCACTGAAATCTATTCACTTTGTAGTAGCCTTTGCAATAAAGAATAAATTAGAACTGTTCCTTAGAAGAGTCATTGGCTCCCCACATATCATACATACACTATTGCTCTACAGTTCGGGGTGGTTCAGGCCTCAGGGGATGCTAATTTCTGCTAGATTTGTTACAACTTGTTATTCAATATCTTTACCAATGATCTGAGTCTTTTAATTGCTAATCAAGGTCGCAATTGACAGGGGTGGACAGCAACAGGGGTGAATAAGGACATGGACACAACACTGCTGTGTGACTTATTTAACCCAGCTAAATGTAGAATGTTTCTTTCTAGGGAAAAAAAAAGAAAAAAAAAAAAAAAAAAAAAAAAGCATGTAGGTCACATTTGCTGAATAAGGGAATATATCATGGGATTGGTTGAATGAGAATATATGGAGATTCCAGAAGATAGCAAAAGAAGCACTAGAATGGCAGATTGCAGTATATGTTGGTGCTGTATGTGGGTCCTTAAGACACAGATGCACAAAAACAGATACCTACATAATGTAAACATACCATAATAATGGATGTATGAATTAATCTGGACCATGGTGATGCATGAGCAGAAAATGTGTGTAGCAGCACATATGGACAAGAGTAGGAAGAAGGTCCTTAGAATAAAAGTATTACTATCTTATGTTGTTTCCAGCCTTTGCATTTTTTTTTCAACAGCAGCAGCAACAACAAAAATAAGCTGAAAATTGAAAAAAGTAAGAAAAGAGGTTTTTTAAAAACTGAAGTCTCGAAATATGCCTTTTGTGAGTAGAAAGTAAAGAATGCCATGTTACAGTGAGAAAATCTATGCTCATGTCTTGTGGAAATAAAATTTTCAGGAAACTTAAACAAATTGATTTATCTTGTCATTATGTTACTACACAAAGGATGTTGAGAAAGACTGTATTAGTAGGTTCTGTTGCTGATGGCAGATCCAACAGTGAAACATACTTCAGTAGGAAAGGAAAAAAATGTAGGCAACGTCAAGAGAAGGAAAAGATGAAAAATGCCCATCTGTGAAGAGAAATTAGGGCATCCCCAGACAAGGATCCTTGTCTAGGTGTGTTATCTCCAGTGCAGCAGGTGGTGATGATGCAGTTAGCGATGATTTCCGCCATACTTTGTCCCTACTACTGTATAATTTTCTTCAAGACCTGCTCAATCCTATGTATTTTACCTATTTATGATGCTATTACTGTTGACTGGAGTATGCTTTCTCAGGTGTGTTGTACCAGTTTCTGACTGGTTTTCAAGTTTCCATGCATATGCAGTATTGGATAATACTCATCAGATGAATTATAGCTAATATACTTGCAGTGTTATCTACTTTGTTATGCACCAAGTTTTGTGTTTTCTCTAGTACTATCTAAAATCTATAAAGTTAGGTGTAAGAAAGAGAGAAGGGATGGTTCTCACAGTATGGTTGCTGCTTCCTACTAGAACAATAAAACAAGATAGAAAAACATCCCCAGCAATACTAGGATTTGCCAGTGCAAGGCCATAAGGAAAAATAGCATGAAAATTGTGGTTTGGGAGAGAGCAAGCACAAAACACTGCCACGGAGGCTTTGGAAAAACATGAGAACTAGGTGCAAACTTTAATGAAGCAAAGTCAAGTTACAGAGGTTTCAAATGGATCACATGCTCACAGAACAGTTTGGGTTAGAAAGGACCTTAAAGGTCACATAATTCCAATGCCCCTAGAGCTAACGTTACCACAGGTGTCAGTAATATCAGTGCTGGGTGTAAGGCTAAATGTCACTGAAGAGGCTGATGATCACTATCTGCTGAAGATATCACATCAATTGGGGGTTAATATTTATTGTAGTGTTCCCCCCGGCCCCCCCCCCCCCCCCAAGTTATGTTCCTTTTAGAGCTGATGTATGCCATCAGTTATAGACCATGCTACTAAAGTTCTGTGCATATTAGCCTTTCTCTACATCATCTGTGCAATAGAATGCATGTTATTTACACTATTTATTTCAGACCATACCACTTGTGGAATTCAAGCCCATACTTGCCATTGTATCACAGTAATGCACATCATGTAGTCCTGTAGCAGTCTGGCTGCTTCCCTAGGATGGACAGACTGGCATGGAAGAGTTGTGCAACAGCTTTATTATTTGCTTTTATTATCTGCTGCTTTTTTTTTTTTTTTTGTACCTTTTTTTTGTACTTTTTTTTTTTTTAATAGAAGAGTGATGCTGTGTGGAACTAAAAGCTGCAGCCATAAGAAGTTATGAGACAAGGTGAAGCTCTATTGTTCTTTTAGAATTGGATGATGAGAACTGGAGCCCCTTGGGGATAGATTATAATATGCAGAAAGATGGAACAGCAATAAAGTGTCTCTCCTAAGGACTTTTGTTTATTCTTCTGTGGAATCTTTTATGGGTCCATTTTTTATTGTTGTTTTAGCACTAATAGTTGCTTTGAGTTTGAAGGAGATGCCTGCCTCGTGGCTTTTGCCTTTGATTAAGAATCCCCATGTAGGATAAATCCAAAGGGAACCCAATGCTTTAACTTAAAGTAGGAGATCAGCACCTTTCAAAAGAGCTTGGAGTGAGATTTCTTCTATCAGATGAAGATCAAGGCAGATAGGGGAAATCTGGCAAGCTCAACACTCACACTTTACAGGATGAGGAATTTTCCTTGCAAATTGGAAATCTGTTTCTTCATGGGAGGTCCTGCATATCTGAACTAGACAAATATGAGCTTTCTATGTAATTTTAATCCAGTTCTTTGATTGTATAGGCTGTAATTCTTTTGTATTTTCAAATTCATTCATTTAACTTTTGGGAAAAAAATACAAACTCCATTCCCTTATTTTTGCAAGTAATGAATACTTGTATCTCTCACCAAAATACATAATCATAATTAGTCTTCATGATTGATAGAGCAAATGTATTTTAAAAAGCAAATTCCATAGGGCTGTCTCATTTCTCTTGAGTTGTGCTTTATTGCAGCTGAAAGTCTATAGAAATATCTTCAATGCATTAACTAACTGAAGTAAAGAACCTAGCACATAACAGAATCTAACTTGTGATTACTGGTTCTAGGCACTTCCTTTAAAAATAAATAAATAAATAGGATAAATATCAGGATTATTTTTCTGATTGCTTTGATAGAAAAGATCAGTCTTTAAAATTTATATGGAACTGAGCATTTAGTCTTACTAAAATACAGCTGGAGGTACAGCTGTACTCACAGGACACAGCTAATGATGACTATGGCTTTTCATGACATCTCTTTGGTAGGCTTCAGAATGACCTTGTCAAAGTTAAAAGCTCATAACATTCGTATTTTGTTTTTATGGTATTATGATTCTGCATAACAGTGCTAAAAACAAAAACACATTATAATTGTACTGTCAATCAAGCAGCCAGAAAAGGCATTTTCCACCAGTTTTGCACCTACTAAAGTGTAAATAATTTATAAAATTAGAAGTCATGACTAAGTGGAGGCATCTGGGGGCTAGTTAAGCACTGATCATAGCTCTGTGGTTTAAGCAACCCCACACACGAATCTCTGGTTGCTTACTTTTATCCTGTGACTGTGAAAATGGTTATTCACTCTTGTATTATCATGCACACACCTAATAAAAATATCAAGCTGTCAATAGAGCTGTGAACAGGTGTACAGTGTAAGTTGTAATGATATTTTATTCATTTGAATTTACAGCCCATTTAGTCTCATGCAACAAACAGCAAAAATATTTTCTTCATTATCTCCAATTAATGTAAATGTCAAATGTTTGAATATATTATCACACAGATAATTCAATACATTGGTTGATTTGTGGAGTATTTGCAATAAACTGACAAAAAAAAAAAAAAAGGTGCAACCCAGACCACATGTTCTTATCTGTTGTCATGCTGTTACAGAGATGTTGAACTTGTTTCTGGAAGATCTCTTTAACTCTGGTAAACGAGTTTCTTAAAGCCTTTGAGTTTACCATCTTTATGTCTAATCTATTTAAAATTTTAATAATTGCTTTGCGTTCACTTTGAAACAAGGTTGATTAGTTGTATATTTTCTGTTCTCTTACTATATATAATGTATTCATTTAGTTGACAGACATTAATCTCTCATAATGGAGCTCTTCAGAGGGCAAACTGCTTTATAGATAAATACAAAAATAGTGCATTCAAATAGAAATAATAGAGACAATAAAATAGTTATCAGATGTTTATCTTTCAATAGAGCTTTCTTGAATTTTTATTTTGCTTATTTGTGACTTAGTCTTTGCCTGACTGCCCAAATATAATACAGCCATGAATAATTGTCACCTACTTTTAATGCTGTCTTTACAGCTTAATTACACATTTTTATTGTAAAAATAAGCCTTTTATTTATATGTTTAGTTTAGTTTAGTTTATCATATGATATTTTATTCATTAGGATACCTTGCTCTTGGTCATGCAGGAGACAAGGGGCCATATGTCCCACTGGAGCACTGTGGCAGATGTTAGCTCAGGTCCTGGAAGAAGTATAGCTGCATCAGTTGACATTGTGCCCATGTAAGTAGCAATCTATTATTTCAGGATAAAGCTGGAGCACACAGCTAGGATGTTCTCTGTGTATTTTGGAGAGCACGATTTGAACACTAGAAAGAACTGTAAAATATTGCAGTCAGATGTTAATTACTTAGCACTTCTAAAACTCTTGTTACTTGGTTCAATTGGTAGATCACTTGGTTAGATCCTTATCAGGAATTTCAAATGTTCTTATATCTTAATCAGTTGTGTTTTTTTCTGCGCTAGAAAGTTAGAATTTATGTCTACTTCATATATTCTGTTAGTTTCTGATGTCCCTTTCTCACCATATATAGCAGACAGAAAAATGTGAATCAAACCCAGAACTCATGCAAACTACATCTTGTTATTACTCATGCTGCACGGAAGGAGTTATGGTGTGTTCATTACACGTTTTCCTCCAAGTTTTGCATATGGTCAAAATACAACACTATTTGATATTTTGATATGTTGAGTTTATTGTTGTTAGTACCAATGCAAGCTTCCATAGAAGGTCATCAGGTGTTGATGAAGACGTACAAAAATATCCAAATATCCAACTGTATTTGCACATCCTTCCCTCTTTCCCTTCATTTGTGGTATTTCTCAAAAAAAAAAATAAAAAATAAAAAAAATCTCAATGCTTCATTAAGAGTAGACCTGTAGAAGAATTTAGTTACAAGAATGGGTGATGGCTGATTTTCATTCAGGACAGTAATTATGGGAAAGGCATGACTTTGTTATTATGTATTCATATATTTATGCCCATATTTAGTTGTTATGCCTAGTCTCAAGGGGTTATAATAAATGGGGTTACATCAGCCTGGTGGCCAGTCAATAGTGGGGACCTCAGGGTTCCATTTGATTTCAATTCCCTTTAATGCTTTCATGAATGACTTCGATGTAGACACTAGAAGGTGTTTTAAGTTTGCAGATGACACTAAATTGGGAGGATCTGTTGACTCTAATGAGGATAGAGAAGCCTTGCAGAGAGATCCTGAAAAATTAGGGGGCTTGGCAATCATCAGCAATATGAAGTTCAACATCAAGAGCAAGTGCCAGATTCTGCACTTGGGATGGGGCAACCCTGGCTGTAGGTACAGACTGGGGGACAAGAGGCAGGAGAGGAGCCCCACAGAAAGGGATCCAGGGCTTCTGGTCAATGACAAGTCGGGAGGGCATTAGGCATGGCCCTGCTGGCCAGTTGAGGGAAGGGATTGTCCTGCTCTGCACTGCGCTGGTGCAGCTTATCTAGAGTACAGCGGGAAGCTTCAGGTACCACAGTACACAGTATCACAAACATAAAGCTATTGGAGAGTGTCCAAAGGAGAGCTATGAAGATGGTGATGGGTCTGGAAGGCAAGACATGTGAGGAGCGACCGAGGTCCCTTGGTTTGTTTGGCCCAGGACATAGCAGGCTGAGGGGAGGCCTCATGGCGGCCTGCAGCTCCTCACGAGGGGAGCGGAGGGGCAGGCGCTGAGCTCTGCTTTCTGGGGACAGCGACAGGACCCGAGGGGACGGCATGGAGCTGGGACAGGGGAGGGTCAGGCTGGGGGTCAGGGAAAGGTTCTGCACCCAGAGGTGGTTGGGCACTGGGAGAGGTTCCCCAGGGCAGGGTCATGGCCTGGAGCCTGCTGGAGGTCAAGAAGTGTTTGGACAACACTCTAAGAAACACGGTCTGATTTTTGGGTGGTCCTGTGTGGAGCTAGGAGTTGGACTGGATGATCCTTGTGGGTCCCTCCCAACCTAGGATATTCTGTGATTCTGTATGATATGCTGAGTTTCTTCACCTTTATGGACTAGTGAAGCCTACAGAGCTGTAAGATACACTGTTTGTCATTTTCTCCCTTACAAGTAAACTAGAACTAAATGTTGACTATGTTTTGCAGTCAGTGGCATTCCAAGGTTTTGCAAAAAAGTATCAGTCTTTTTCTTACTGTCTACTTTTTTTTCTGGTGAATGTTCCCTGATTCTGGGCTGCATAGTCCATTCTGAAATTTGGTGAGTTATCATGTTGGAGTTCTAAAAATTATGGGATTTTTCATTGCCCTAGCATTGTGGGAGGAAAATAATTAGAGAAGATGAGAGTTTGGAGTATTGGATGGTCTAGCATGCAGCAGAGTTGCAAGAGTAGGTACGCTGGGCTTAGTTCAGTTTGTAATAGATTAAATTACTTGTAAAGTTGTGGCATAAATCCTAGTTTTTGGATTCAGACTATGGTTAAAGTGTGTTAGTACCTCTGATTTAGAAAATAAAACTGAATTACTGGATATGGAGAAATAGTGATAGAAACGTAGGTAAGATGCTAGGACTATCTGTATACCTTACATGAGTTATCTGAATACAGCATTGAGTATTAAAAGAAGTATTAAAAGGCGAATGTTGCTCACTTTCTAATGAAACTGTCCATCCCCATGATGCTGACTTTAAAGCTGCTTGTGTTATGCCTATAACGATTCAAATAAAAATTCTGAATTTTTAGAGCTTGTTTAGATTTATTTAGTTAACTTGAAAGAATCATAAACATGTAGAGAGCCAAGTAACTCTCCAGCAATATATTAAGTGTTTGGCAATATCAATAAAGACAACAGAGGAGGGCCCTGAAATGGGGTAGGAGAGTGGGTGTATTCCTAGGAAGAACATGGTTAAAATTATGCCATTTCTTCAAAGCGGTCAGAGGGGGCTGTCTTGTGTGGTAAAGCTTTAATGCTTCACGATCACACAGAAAATTTAATCCTGCTCTGGTTTAAAATGCCAACTTCATGCCATCGCAGAGGGAAATATGCAGGTTATGAGTTTGTAAAACAAATACAAGACAAAAATATTATAAAATATGTTCTTGTTATAGAGACTACGAGACTTTTACAGTAAATTCATAGTAAAAATGTTGGTAATAGCTGGAATTTACTGTGTAAAAACATGCAAATAAAGAAATGGGTTGAAGGTGTGAGAAGATCAAACAATTAATTCTATAATTTACAAACCAATTAAAAGTTTTAAACAATCATACACAGCCTGATCACATATGTAGCATATGGAAGACAATGTACTCTAGCTGAAAAGTAAAGAAATGCAAATACAGTCGGAATAATCAGGAATAGTGTAAACGGGAAATGAGAAGTGCATCTGTATATGTGAGCAAAGCTTGTGGGACAGTATTTTAAGTTACAGGGGAGATGCATTCTCAGATGGCTTCTTTTAATTTTAAAGCACGGCAGATTAAAAGTATAATGAATTCAAGTTTGTATCTGAAGACTATTCCGAATTACAAAGCAGAGAAAGGAGGCAGAAACTTGCTTCTTTCCTTGATTCTTCGGTATCCTGTTTTTCCTTGGAAGTTTCACTTGGCTGGTTCCATTTTTGTTTTTGCTAGTCTTGGCTTCTAACATGTATAATGTGTAAAGTCTCTCCTGTGCTGGGCACTGCCACAGCCTCTATGCATGCCTTTGCTGCAGGGGAGGAGGGGGCACAAATGG
Source organism: Oxyura jamaicensis (assembly GCF_011077185.1). Taxonomy (NCBI): domain Eukaryota; kingdom Metazoa; phylum Chordata; class Aves; order Anseriformes; family Anatidae; genus Oxyura; species Oxyura jamaicensis. The sequence goes on from NC_048905.1 coordinate 3,139,774, forward strand.
ATATAAGCCTGCTGCCCTGCAACCCTTTGCTGTCACTGTATCTTGAGGTGCTTTCTGGGCTAAGAGTTATTATATGACAGAAAAGCAAAAATACTTCCATTTCATGGCTGTTTTGAGTCACTCTTTTTATGTTTTATCCCTTTTATCCACGCTCTTCTGTGTCACTCTCTTGGCAGTTGTTCTGCTTTGGGTCAGGCAAGCATCTCAAGAGACTACAGTTCAAGTGTGCCCAGAAGAAGAAGAAATAGTTTTGTTTTGTTTAGTTTTGTTTTTAAAAAAGTGAAAGCCTTTCCCTTTCCCTTTCCCACATATTTTTTTTTTTTTTTTTAATCTTCTTTCTGCTTAGCTTAATATAAACTTTAAATCCAGGACATTACGTGATCCCATTTCAAGTTTCAGTGGGATTTGTTATTCCCGAATGCTTTACTTGTTGTAAATGTCCCAGTGATTTTCTCAGATTTCTTGGCAGTTAAGGATGTGTGTATACAGTTACTAATAAAAGGAAAAGTGTGCAATGGACTATGGGAATTACATACCTACCCACTTCATTCAGGGAGTTTATATTTAGCAACAGCTTTTAGACAATTCCTGAATACACCAAAGAATTTAATCTAATTTTCCAGCAATCATTATAAACAACTTATACCAATGAGTGGAGTGCATAGTCATGCCGATGTCATAGCTGACATGTATTTTCTTGTATTTTAATGTGAACTTCATAAATTCATGGTTCTGGATTCATCCCATAGAATACAAAGCTAATGGTTATCAAGACTTCAATACATAGCAATTAACTATAATTATGGACTATCTTAATGAAATTTTATGTCTAAGTAACAAATGAGGTCTATTACTTCTCATCTTTTATAGCACAACAGATAGGAGAAAAATAAAGCAAATCTCTGGAAATAATCTAAGTGAAATTGCTGGTGTTCAGATTGTACTTAACCAGTGAGCATCCAAAATGAAACAAACAAACAAAACCTTAGAAACAAGCAAAAAAAATCCTCTATAGAAGTATGAGAAAAGGCAAAGAGATTTAAAAAAATACCTTTCCTTCTGTATTTTCCCAAGAAGAAATAGCAAGGAGTGTCCAGCTCCATTTTAAGTAATCAATGAAGAACATTGTTCCTGGCAATTACTTTTAACATCTGTGTCTCAGTAGATAATAATATTTAAGCCTTGGGCTGGGTAATCATATCCTCTGCTGTCTGCGTTAGAAATAATGCTTAGATTCATGTGGTTAATTCTATAGTTCTTGCTCTCTTTGTAGCATTCAGCATCATAACAACAATATATTTGAATAAGGAGGCTTTACTTTGTATTCTTTCTAGGGTTATTTTAGAGTAACTGTACCTTAGTATACATAGAGAGATAATCTAATCAGAGCGTTATATCTGGTGCTGAAGGGCTACAGAAACATGTGAGTGGAGACACATAAGCTTGTACAGCTTTGACAGTTTTTGAAGGCACAATGTTTTTGGATTTTTTTCTTAATGGATATATTTGAAAATTATTCTGATCTGCTCCAAAAATGCTGTGTTGAGATCACATGCAGCAGGAAACTCAGATCTGAGGTAAAAATAAAATAAAATAAAATTGTATGCTTTGCTCAGAACTGTTTGATTTATTTTGATAAAAAATAAACGGGGCCTCAGGAGCATATTTCTTCAGCCTTCTACTCTACAGCAAGGCCAGCAATCTATTCAGTAACCCCAGCAAACTAGGACTGCCTTAGGGATGTGACGTGCCCCAGTGGCCAACCCAGCAGATGAGAGCGGTCAGGAAGCAGTGAGCCTCTACCATTTAGGTTCACTGATTTATGACCCTGGAAGCAATATAGAGGATAAATGAAATTTTCCTAAATATATAAATATTCATGATAATAATGATGATTAAAAAATAGGAACTTTGCTAAAGGTCAGTAAATGTGCTTCTGATATCTGCAACACCTTCAAGGAGATGTAAGTTACCACATTTAGTATCAGGGATGGACAATCTTCAACCTCTCTGGTTTTGAGATTTTTTTTTCTTTTTATATAGAATTTCCTTTTTCCATTTGTGTAACTTACTTAGGCAGGTCACATATCTAAATGTATGTTAATGCACATAAAAATATATGTGGAGAGGTGTTCAATTTTTCCCTCTTAGTTTAAAAAATAATAATCTGTAACAGGTTTTCTGTATATAAATCTGATACATGTTGCAACGCTTTCTACTCTGCAGTGTTTTAACACTGGCGAGTTACAGAAGGTTCAACTATTGCTCTGTGTGCCTACACACATCTGAAAAAAACTTCACGTTAGCAGAGCCAACAGTGTTTAGGTTCATCTGGTTTTGGGTGCTTTGGGAAGACTATAAATGAAGAGTTAATTGAACAACAGCAAAATACGTATCAAGACAATCCCACAACCCATTTTTCGATAATTGTTTCTTCTCTTAAGAGAACATTACCTCTCTCACAGATGGTCAGAGTGATGCATTTGGGGAAATCAACCAAACTTGGCTTTCTTCCTGGTCTCTCTGCTTAGTAACTGCAGTATTTAACCCCAGAAGTATTACTTAACTTTGCTCCAGATACCATTTTAATCAACAATACTAGGCTTCTCAGTTGGAAAACTCCTTTTAAGGTCTCTGAACACAATTTTATTTTTCTTAGTGTTTTGGACATTTGGAAACAGTCTGCAAAAGTAAAGTTTGGTTACTTTCAAATCACTTGAAAAGGGATTGCTGAACTGTGACTTGTAGAAAGGTTTAATGAATCGTGTAAGTCTCATAATACTAGGAAATGTTCTTGTGCAGAAGTCTTCCAACAACAAAATTAGTGGGGTGAAGGAAAAAAAATATTACTCCTTCCTAATACATAGAAAGGAAGATGCATTAATCAGCTAAAACACTGGCATAGAAACTGGATGATCTGACTTTGAAGTTTTGTACCTTCTTTGCGACTCAGTCTCTGTGCTTTAGTACCTTGTGCACATAATAGTGTTCTCACATCACGTGGCCTTGTGGACTAGAGCTTGGAAAAAATGGTGAGGTACTCAAGTGCTTGAATAAGGACAGGTTAATAAGCCTCAGGAAATACTTCGAATGTCTGTGTGGCTGTGGTGGGGAATGAAAGCTCTGTATGTTCCTCTCTGCAGAGGGGCCTTCTTCAGGCAGTACCCTGGGGAGGGGCTGATGGAGAGAAGGGAGGCATCCGTCTTGTCCACAGCAAGTTCTGATCAGGCAGAACAAATCAGCTTGAAATCTAACCTATGTTTTTCACTCTCCCTCTGACATTGTGAAGGCTCAGAGCTGCAGTGTAGGTTGTACCAATACCATTTTCAGATCTGCTGTTTATTTCTGAATCTTGGAAATGAAATTATTTTTCACTCATTGTAACTTGTTTCTTGAATAACTTGAATAAATCTGTTCACTATTGTGTCTTTATCAAAAATGATTTTGTACAAAATTTGCAGTTGTTTGCAGATGGCTCCAAGAGGGGAATGTTTTTTTTTTCTTTAGATTCTTTGTTTTTCATGATTTCTACTGTTATACCTGTGTTCTGAGGAACCTTGTAGTTCTTAATTTGATTTGCATTTTTGGATTATGAATTTAGTATGATTTTTAATTGCTTTTGTAATCTCCAAATTATTTTCTCTTCAAGCTTATTCCATTTTGCCAGCTGCTGCCATGCACCTATTACTTACTTGCAAATTGATTTTGTTCTTCCTTAAGCAATTTCTGAGGAGGATGTTTGGTAAATGAGTATATTAAACTGGGAGACACCCAGATATGATGGAGAAGGGCTTCTAGCAAAACTCAAAAACAATAATTGCTTTAGCCTAAAATTTAAAGCAGGCATATTAATCATCTGAATAGCAGATGCACATCTAAGCACGTCTTTCTCTCTGATATGCCAATCCCTTCTTTCCCCAGTTTATGCTAACTGATGTGCATTTTGAAGTGAAGTCCTTAGGACAGTATTTGCTTGTGTATGTGACTGTTATGTTAATGCTCACGGAAAGTATATTATGAATTAAAGCCGTGAGCATTCATGCTGATTTTTATGAAATGGTCATAGTATAATGTAGCAATGTGATCAGATTTTGGAAAACTTTACTTATGTTCATAAAGTCATAGAATCATCTAGGTTGGAAAAGACTTTCAACATCACCAAGTCCAGCCATTAACCTGACCTATCGAATCCCATCAGTAAACCATGTCTCTTAGTGCCATGTCCACACACCTCCACCACTTCCTTGAGCAGCCTGTTCCAACACATCACCACCCTCTCCATGAAGAAATTCTCAGTAATATAAAAGCTAAACTTCCCACGGTGCAAATGGAGACTGTTCCCGGTTCTTAAATCAAACATGAACTCAGGTGGTTGTTTGCCATGTGTTTTGGGAACATAATTACAAATTTATTTACCAAATTAAAAAATATATAAATTACTACAACAATGGAATACGCCAGTCAAATGTACAATACACCAGGAGTAAAAACATGACAGGCATCTATATGTCTCTCTTAGCTTGAACTCTGCCTGTGTTCTGTAGGATAATAATCTATGTAAGAAAAAAAAAAAAAAAAAAAAAAAAAAAAACACTTTTTCCTTTAATTGCTTTTGTTGGAAATGAGGAGGAGAGATATAAGGTGGACCTGCCCCAAACTGACTCTAGAGTGAACTCAACTCTGATATCACAAGTTTCATGTAACCGTCCCTGGACTGACTCCTCTGTTCTGCATATTTGACACGCCCACACTTCTCAAAAAAAAAAAAAAAAAAAAAAAGGAAAGAAAAAGAAGCTGGTCGTACCTGGCACTGAGCGAGCTGTTAAATGGCGACCTTCCCACTTAGTTTTTATTTTTCTTCTCCTGTATGATTAAACCAAATAAAACTTCTTTGTGGAACAAGAGGTTTTGGGAAAGTGCTTAGGAGCTTGGATATTATTATATATTTTTTTTTTCTTTTCATACACTGACTATTAAATATACTGATAAAAAGATTCTTGTGTACTTCTTATTTTTTTCCTTTGGATCAGCTAGTTTATTTGTTGTTTTTGCTTCCTTCTAGTTGGATATAGGTTTAATGTTATTACTGCTTTACTTACCAATGTGTCATCCTCATTGCCCTTTTTCATAGCATCATATAATATCTGAGTTGGAAGGCACCCACAGGGATCATCAAGTCCAACACCTATTGGTAATATGAAGCTACAACAGAGCTGATCCTTTTAGATGATGATGACTTATTCAGTACAATCTGAGCTCTTGTAAGATGTATGGAAAATCATCCTGTCATGACTCTTAGAAAGAGCTTCTTTCATTCTTTCAGATGACCCATGGTTTTATTTTTATACCCTCGTGCTGCTCTGTGCCTCAGAGGCAGAGTTTCTTCATAAAGAAGTTTGCTCTTTTTTCCATTCACTGCTTTTGTGGAGATTATTCCCTTTCTCACTGTTTCTAGGTGATCTGGGCTTCCATGCTGCAGGAAGTTTGGCTTTTGGCTCCAAGCCCAGCATCTCTGCACACTCCTCTTAATGGAGTTGATTTTTTCCTGTCTCTGCCTGCTTTTCTCTTTGCCTTCTGCCTTTTAGTCCAAGCAAAATTTTATTTGGATGATAAGCATGAGCAGGCCAGCCCTCCTCTTGCACGGTGAGAAATGTCATTTACTTCCAACTCTGCTTAGCTTTCCCTCCACGCAGCTGAGATTAAGCCAGTTCCGATACTGTCACTCTGCAACATGGGCAGAAGTAGAGAGCCTAGAAAGGCAGAAAATACTTTAGCAATAATCTAGCCAGGAAAATAATAATAATAATAATTTTTTAGAAGAAATATTTTCTTTTGATAGAACTATGTTTACTTTTTTCAAAAAAGTAAATATAGATTATATTTTTGTAAGGTATTAAGAAATCAGTTAGTTAAAAATTTCTTGCCGAGAAAAGGAATTAAAGAAAAAAAAAATAACTGGCTCGTAATACTCTGTCAACTCCAGGTGACATTTAGGCTTAGTTGCATTAACTCCTCATGTGTCTTCCCAGATACCCATCGGTTTTCCAGAAAACTCAAATTTCTAACTCTTCACAGAACAGAGCCTCCCTTTCACAAAACTTCAAACTGTGCACGGGTCTCCTTTACCAGAATAGGATGAAGCAACCATTCCCACATGCCACGTTATCACTCCCTGACAGTTGACAAGAGAGCTTTTTATGTTTGTTCTCCTTAATCTATTTGAGCAGAGAGATCTGGTTTAGTGAAGGTGAGCTCTTTTTAAACTATTTAAAATAACCTGCGTGTTTCAGATTAGAAGAGGTTATGGAAGATAGAGGGGCAGTTCTCTGGCATATATGAGGGACTGTAACTCTCTGATCTGGAGTGGCAAGACAAGTGTGTGTCCCCCTGGGAAAGCTGCTTTCATGGCTTCTCATCTGTTGGCACCTTTGTTGGCAATTACCCAGTAGTTACTGGAGGAAGAGACTGTTTCTTTAAAACACAGAGAGATTGTTATGAAAAAGGATCTTAGGTGTAAGTGTCCAGCAGCTGAAGCAATTAAGTACAGTTAGGTATGCTGTAAAGAATTTTTTGTACAGAATGCAAATGTAAATATTAGTAAGGCAACCAAATATTACAAAGGAATTGCCTGTTTTCATGGATTAAAAATAAATGCCTCATTATAGACATAATCCTTAAATTTTACAATTCATATTTATTTCAGAGTAGCTGTCATACGTTAGTGCAGGCAAGTTGTTATTTTCATAGTGAACAATTCTGTTTGCTTCTAAGTTTCAGATCTCTGTTTAAAAAAAAAAATAAAAAAGGAAAAAAAAAGAAAAAAGAAACAAAACAATTCTATCAAGTAATTACTTTTTTTTTTTTTTTTCAATTCCAATTACAATAATAGTAGTGTGTAATGCCAGCTTCCTAGAGGCCACTATGATTTAGTCATTACCTATTTAGAGCACTTGTTCAGATATCTATTTATTGCTTTATGTTAAGCACAGGTGATGTATGTTTAAGCAAGAAAGGCTAGTATTTTCCTTTTACGTGTGAACACCAAATCCCACTGACTTGTCAAGAGTTTAGTCCAAAGCATTAATGCCCTGGAGTGTAACCATTATAAGTAGACAAATGGAGCCCTGCCTTCTGGAAAATACAATTGTGTGTCCCTTTGGCCTGTCATTGGTCTCGATAGGACTTAAATCCCTAGAGCTGGGAAAGCAGATTGTGAACGATGGTGAGCAAATTTTTTTCTGTGTAAATTACTGAGTCACTGGGAGTAGCTCCTGTCAGCCTCTGCAGAAGCAGGGATGGTGGGAGTGTTAACAGCAGCTGGTGGTACCAATAGCATTCCTACATGTGGAATCTAAAATTGGTTTTGGTATCCTTCAGTGCTTTTGTGGCTCTTTAGTGACTTAAGGTAATTTGTTCAAGAGATGGCCAGGAGTGGGCAGAATGATGAGAGATCCAGCTTTGTCGATCAGTGCATAGTAACATTGAGCTTTGTCTGTGCTCTCATGGGAGTTTGTTGTGCCTTTGTATCTCTCAAACCTTTGTATCTCTCACCTGTGTTGTGCCGTTTGTTGCCTTTGTATCTCTCAAACTCAGACTTAGGGCTACAAAGATGGTGAAGGGCCTGGAGGGGAAGACATATGAGGAGCAGCTGAGGTCACTGGGCCTGTTCAGCCTGGAGAAGAGGAGGCTGAGGGGGGACCTCATTGCAGTCTACAACTTCCTTATGAGGGGGAGTGGAGGGGCAGGCACCGATCTGTTCTCTTTAGTGACCAGTGATAGGACCCACGGGAATGGTGTCAAGCTGAGGCAGGGGAGGTTTAGGCTGGACATCAGGAAGAGGTTCTTCACTGAAAGGGTGGTCACACACTGGAACAGGCTCCCCAGGAAAGTAGTCTCTGCACCAAGCCTGTCCAAGTTCAAGAAACACTTGGACTGTGCACTTAGTCACATGGTCTAAACTTTTGGGTAGACCTGTGCGGTGCCAGGAGTTGGACTTGATGATCTTTATGGGTCCCTTCCAACTCGAGATATTCTATGAGCCTGTTCTATTATTCTATGAGACTCTTAAAGGCCCTGCCAATAATATAATAAATGTTTGCCAATAATAGTAATAATAATAAAAAGCAGCAATAATGCACATAGAGTTTCTTTTAAGTTAAAGATGATCATCATTTTCAAACTAGGAATAGTTAAGCTGTCTTACACTGAAGTCATTTTTTTTCAGAGAATGACTTCCCTATAAGCAGAGGTTTACCATGACTGGATTTTTATTTTGTGTCCTGCAGACACTGGAATGATGGGCAGGCTGCATATTCATGAACACTTTCTGGTAGATACACTTTCTTCTGCTCTGTGGAGAGAAAAGACCCAAAGAAGAACAAAATTTACTTAGGTTCACTGCAAAGTGGTAGCAGATAGAAGATCAGAGACTGAAGTGCCTTGTTCCTCTTAGGGTCTAGCTGGAAGTAGAAGGAATGTATTTAGAAGAGTTAGGAACAGGGCTGGGTACCATCCTTTAAACTCTGACATCTTTCCAGTGGGCTGCAGAAGGTAATTGTGGGCTTAGTTTGAGTTTTGTCTGTGATCCTTGAGTCCTGTGACATCTGTTCTTCTATGGATTTGTCTGCTCTGCCTAGTGTCACCCAGGCTAGGGCTGGAAGACAATTCAGAGAACAAGGAGTTCTTGTATTCTCTCTGGGTTGAAGATGGAGAAGGAAAGAGAAGTGGTATCACAGAATCACAGAATCACAGAATTTCTAGGTTGGAAGAGACCTCAAGATCATCAAGTCCAACCTCTGACCTAACACTAACAGTCCCCACTAAACCATATCCCTAAGCTCTACATCTAAATGTCTTTTAAAGACCTCCAGGAATGGTGACTCCACCACTTCCCTGGGCAGCCCGTTCCAGTGTCTAACAACCCTTTCGGTAAAGAAGTTCTTCCTAAGATCCAACCTAAAACTCCCCTGGTGCAACTTTAGCCCATTCCCCCTCATCCTGTCACCAGGCACGTGGGAGAACAGACCAACCCCCACCTCGCTACAGCCTCCCTTGAGGTACCTGTAGAGAGCGATAAGGTCACCCCTGAGCCTCCTTTTCTCCAGGCTGAACAGTCCCAGCTCCCTCAGCCGCTCCTCGTAAGACTTGTTCTCCAGGCCCCTCACCAGCTTCGTTGCCCTTCTCTGGACTCGCTCGAGCACCTCCATGTCCTTCTTGTAGCGAGGGGCCCAAAACTGAACACAGTACTCAAGGTGCGGCCTCACCAGAGCCGAGTACAGGGGGACGATCACCTCCCTAGCCCTGCTGGCCACACTGTTTCTTATACAGGCCAGGATGCTGTTGGCCTTCTTGGCCACCTGAGCACACTGCTGGCTCATATTCAGCCGACTATCAACCATCACTCCCAGGATTTTCTTTTCATTTATTATTTCCTCTACCATTCCTTGGCTTCACTGTCATAGAAACAATGCTTGGTCATTTCCATGAAAAGAAAACGTATGTGTCTGTTTAGTCGTTAGTTTTCACATATTCTCCATATTTTTGTGTGTAATCCATTATAGATGACATACACTAAGTCAATACATGAATTTCATACTATGTGCATTACTTGGTTATGTCATACTTGAACACAAACATTTGAAATTGCCTTCCAGCCTTCTAGATCTATTATAAGTAATTCTTAAGCTTCTTATATAATCTAGTGGTCTGTGAACAGCCCATGGCTTTAAATGCATGTACCTGTGACCAAGCAAATTCCAAAATAGAGTGCAGTCTCCCCTTTTCCTGCACTGCCAGGGGAGGGAATCACAGAATCACAGAATCACTCCCAGGTAAGTGCAACTCTCTTGCCTTTTTTGCAGCATTTTCCTTTTACATGAAAATAATAGAAGATTCATAAAGACATTTAACTCTATAGAAGCTGCATAGCAAAGCAATTTGGCCTGAATATAATAATGAATAAAATATGTAAAATCCCTTTCTTGTAAACACAGATTTTAATTAGGAAGAAGAAGGTCTGCTTCAGAGCCAGACCATTATTTCCAGGTCTGTGCCCAGCCAAGAGTTTTAATTGGTACAGAAAGAATCAAGAACTTGGGATGATTTATCAGGATTAAAGAAAGAAAAAAAAAAAAAAGAAAATAAGATGGTCCCAAACCAGTCAGTTACAAAGAAAGCAATTTTTGTCAGCTAGGGAAATAAAATTAATCCATTTGTCAGTTAGATGGATAGCATACCTTTTTTTTTTTTTTTTTTTTTTTTTTTTTCTTTTCAGAGCATTAAATAGTTGTTCCTACATTAAAAATATTTTCTCATATAAATTTTGAATAAAAGTGATGTGTTTTGTTGTATCTTTGGTTCTATTTATAATTCTTTTACTAACACAGTTTATTCAGCTGCATTTGTACATCTGTATTCTGGAGTGTGTTCTTTTTTTTTTTTATTTCTGCTCTGCTTTCACTATGGTTATTTTTTTGTACCTACTTTAGTTTTATGTTCTTCATATTCACTTAATCTTTTTCTGTCTCCTTTTTACCTGTCTACATCTCTCCCCTTTTGTCTTCCTCTGTTTTTCCTGCTTCCCCTCTTTTCATTCATTTCACTTAATTTCATTCATTTGCTAGTAAATGTGTAAGGATTCATGTTTGTTTTTTCCAATATGTATACTTGGCTCTTTGTTTTTCATGATGTTCGCTTCAATCATGTGATACTCTGCATTTCTTTCAACTCTAATTCCCAGGGTTTGGAAATTTTTCTTAAGTCACTGGACACTTTCAGGAAGAGTGTTTAAGCAATCTCCCAATTTAATATAAACTCGAATAGACAGTAAGAACAGTTACAAACTTTCTTAGTACGTACTTTGTAGGCTATTTATGCCAGATTTTGGCAGCTTTGCCATCACTGGTGACGCTAATATGCTGCCTCATTTAGTGTGCTTTGTTTACTATTTCATGTCTCAGAAAAAAATCTGCGATGCAGTGCTTTTTTCTTCAGTAGGTGATAGACAGCAGTGACCGAAAGGGGTGTGCGCAGTCCTCCCTGGGAGGGGGTGGCTGAAGGCTGGAGCAGTTGGTATGCCTTCGGGGTTTTGCTTGCAGCTTTGTCAATTAATTGCTGCTCAGCTATTAAAGAACAGAGCAGCTCTAACACCGAATGAAGATTAGTGTGATGTGAAGTGCTTTTTACACAGCACTGCTTTATCTCTTGTCAGTATTGTTTTTGTTTTTAAATATAATGGCTGCCATCTTCATTCATCATAGGCATTTGATAGCCTGCCACTGCAGTGCATATTTAATTTGGAAAGTGGGAGTTGCCAGCCCGTGCTTTCAGAAAAGAATGGAAACCTTTGTATGCAAATACAAGCTGCGTTCTGCATTTCTGAAGTATGTTGCTTCTCACTGGTGTAAGAAAACTACCACTGTAGTTCATCTGCTTGCTAGGATCAGGCAAGTTTTCACCAACCCTTTCCAGTGCAATGTCAGCCAAGTTAGCTCAAACCCTTTTTGCTGGAAGCTAAAGCCTGGCATGTGACTGGTGATGAGGTGATATGTGCACATATTCTGTGCTGCCTGCTGTGTGGCAACAGGAACCACTGGCAGAAGTAAGGCAGTGAGCACGTTGAGTGCTGCAGCGCCCTCAGCCTCTGCCGGCATTGGAAATGGACCTTCCTGTGCTCCGGCATGGCTAGGCTGCTTGCAGCGCAAGGGTGGTAGCTTTGCACTGACACCTACAGAGCACAGATTATTGGGGAGAAGAGATGTGCTGAATACCGTTTAGAGGCACTGTGTCAACTGACCCCTCTCATGTCACCCTTGAGAATGTAGAAACTCAGCGTTTTGTTGTGGTGGGTATTTTTCCCCCAGTTACGAAACAAGGAAGCACACTTAAATGCTTCTGTTCTATAGAATTGAACAGTTTTATGCTAAACAATTTCACTTTAAAAGGTGTAAACTTCATATAAATCAAAGAACTAACATCATAATGGCTCACAGAAATAATAATAATAATATAAAGGGCTTTTTTGAACAAATATAAGCAATTCTAATTAAAGAGATCAAAGAACAGGTAATTCTCCAGGGTACTGTACTCAGTGTAGAGGTGAATGCAGGGGGAAGTATTGAAAATTCTTAAATTGCTTTGGTTACCGAATGTTTCCTGAGAAATGGTAGGCACTAGTCTTATAATTTGTATGTGCAGGGAAAAGGGGAAATATGTAGATGTATATTTTTATGGCTGTTTACTACATGGTGATTTACAAATAGACTATAAATGATAGATCTATATTTATATAAAGCAGATTTGAGTTAAAAGGAAGTTCTCTTCATATCTGGAAAAGGATGTCTTAATTTATTACATTTTGGTTGATATCATTTTTGCATAATATCAATAATTGCATACCTATTATATATGTGTACAACTGCAATCTGAAAAGCTTCAGCTTTTCTGAATAAAAGAAAGTAAAGAAAATCAGGTGCCCTTATAGAAGTTATAGAACTTCTCTTGTTAACCACATATCATACCTTTTTTTTTTTTTTTTTGAGAACCTTTATGGTTTGTACAATATAGATTTTTATGGAAGAACATTAAGTGGACAGCTACTCAGCTGCTTTTGTTAGAGTCAGTTAAACTGCATAATTTTGACCCTGAAAAGGTAGCGAGTGATGTCATTAGATTTGTGTAGTTTTTCCTATGGACTGATCCAGGACAGAGGGTTCACTGTCATGTGAAACCTGTGTTTCTCGTTTAGCTCTTATTTGTGAAATTATGTTAGACGAATAGTGCAGGCCAGACAATCAGTTTGCATGCCAGAAGAGACAGGACGGCTATAGGTGGCAGCAGTAGAAGATGTGTCGAAAACTTCCTTTTTGCTGGTCCAAGCGTAGGATGGCTAAGAAGATAAAACTTCTCAGAGAAAACTGCATCATCTCAAAACAAATTTGCAGAATGTACCACCACAGGTAGGAGTACCGAATGTGTTGTACATCCAAAGCCTGCCTGTGAGGGTTTACGTTGTGGAGCACCACACGTGCTTTATATTTGCATTGCCATACTGATGCTACAGCAAAACACACTAAATATTTTTATTTTTACTGGGAGCCACTCAGTACCTTGTAGTAGACTGCTTATCTTGTCTCTTTCTCTGGCAGTGTTTTTCTCTCTGTACATCTTTCTGGTCCTGCTGAAGAGCTAGTTTCTGCTTTATCTCCATTTAGGCCAGGATGACAAACTATAAATTCACTGGATAAGGTGCTCCTCAGTACAGGAAACTGCCACCAGTTTCTCATGTGTACTCTGGCACTGGGTTCCCACGTTCTGGAAAGAATCATTCAGTTCCCTCTGTGCAGGTACTGGGGGTGACCAGCAGGCCCCCTGTTCTGCGGAGAGGTGCCTCTGTTCACTCTGTGTCTGAGGAGCGGCAGAGGGCGGCACAGGCTGCAGCTCCACCCAGGAGCTGGTGTCTCCCCACGGCCCTGCCAGGGAGCAGGCCTCTTTTGCGGGGCCAAGTCTGCTCTCACAGCTGGTGGAGGGGACTTGAAGCACGCCTGCTCCAGTCAGACTGAGGCCGCAGCTGGTTTAAAACCACAGAGCCAGTTAGAGACAATGAGTGTAGGTGGGTTTTATTGTTGAGGCACACATCTAGCACCCACCGTAAATTACATGTGTTTGATAGCAGCAAGGTGTACAAAGAGACAAAGAGATGTTTTCTCTGCTTTGTGTGGTATAAGGAAACTAAGCACAGTGCAGATCAAATACCTGCAGATACAATTAAGCAGCTAACATAGCTGATAGCTAGATCTAAGCACTCGTGCAGTGGTTCACATAGTTCTGAAAGGAAGAACCAAGAATTTCAATGAAATACAAGATAGTTTTTGTAGCTGTTCCCTGCCCTAATGTTTTTCATGCTAAAGTTGAAATCCCAGCTTCTTCACCAATAGCAAAGTTCCCATATATCATAGTAGAGACAGAGCTTTATTTTAGAAATCTGTAAGTTGGAACACAACACCTTTTCATGACAAATGAAAAACATGCTCAACAATGATTTTCCTGTTAATTCCCAATTATATTAAAAGCTTGTAAAAGTTATATAGCACTGGTATTACTACTTAGCACTATCATAAGGTAACTAGACAGTCCTGTAGGTTATTTTCTAACAACAACAACAACAACAACAAAATCTCTATTCACAAGCTCCTGCTACAACTGCTAATATTTTTCTTCTGTTGTTATTTTAGTTTTTTTCTTTTTCCCATTACTTTTAGGTAATGTGCTTCTCTGTCACACCTTCAAGTTATAGTCAGTAAAATAAAGTGCAGTAGAGTTTTAAATGTTCTCCTGCTCTGCTATGCTTGCTGGATATATTGTGTTCTGATCAGAGAGCAAAAGCAATGATGCCAGCTGTCTTGGCAGGCTTTTGTCAGCCAGGTGTGATTACATGTAGATTTAAATTTTCTTTACTTTTTGAAAGAATGTATCTGGCCAATATTGCATTGAAGTAGGAGGTGCTAAATCATATCTCCCAAACCACTTCTGTTTTGATGCTTTTGAATGCAAGATGAAAATAAAGGAAAAAAAAAAACTTTTGAAAGAAACAATAATTACTCAGATATAAGATTCAGCTACCTTTCAAGATGTATGGAAATGGGAGCATATCTGAAGGGAATAAAAATGAAGCTATCATTTTTAATAATTACTTACCCTCCACCCCTCCTTTTTTTATAGCTATTTCCAAAGTGTAGAATTTTAATTCTTAAAGGAGCTAACCAGGTGTATGTGCAAGAAAAGCAATCTGCATCTGAATTCTGATGTCATATGAATCCTTATCCCATGTGCTATCTCCTTCCTTACATCTGTCCTTTGTTTCTCACTATTCCTGCCAAGGAGTCCTAGAACCTGTGATACAGATAGTCCTTACTCAGTGGAGTACTTGGGGACATGTATTTAAGGGATTCGGCCTTTACATTTTGACTGCTGGGACAAACAGCTTTTTGTTGTTGTTTTGCTTTTAGTATTGTCTAATGAGTACGCTTTTCTAAGTATTAAGAACTGTGCATAAAGAGTTCTTATCATTGAGACTCTTTTACTTCAATCATGTTGTCTTTGTGGTGTCTAAGCTTACTTTTGAGGATTTCCTATTTCTATTCTTTTTTTATATAGTATAGTGAGATTATGGACTCAGTACAAATACAGGGGTTATAGCATGACTTAGAATTTATTGCATTTATTAAAGTAGTCCAAACTCAAACTTTTTAAAAATATCAATTTCAGATATTTAAGAGGATAAGTACCTACTGAGGATTTAGGGTAAGGTTGATTGAGGAAGTAAATCTACTTTCTGAATGTCTACAAAGAAAAATCAAACGAGAAATTCAGTATCAAAAACATCAAAGACAATAATGCAGTTGCTTTCATCTCCAATGTGTGCTTGCACTTCAAAGAAAAGCAAAATGCTCACCCTTCCGCCAGTACCCCCGAAGGAGGATGAGCCTATAGTTGAAGATAAGTCTCCATCCCTTCTTTGAGAAAGAACAGGAAAGACAGAAGTAGAATTTTTCACAGAAAAAAAAAAAAAAATCCTTCACACTGTTTCTTTCACCTTAATGGTTATACCATAGGACATTTCCTGCACTCAAGAATTCTGTTGCTTTAATAATTATGCAAATAATTATGCACCTCTCAAATGCTGCTGTTTACTCAAAACTTCTATTTCCTCTGTTTAACTCTGAGAACTAAAGATAAGGCAGTGTTCTCTGAGGTAAAGTAATATTCCTTATCCTAATTATCACTTTTGCAAAAAGTGCTGATTATACACATTTGAACATGTACTTTTGCTCACTCACATCGTCCTATACCTTTTATCCTGGAACTGATGATCCTAGACTTAATTCTGTAACGTATTTTTTTTATTATCAATGTTGTGATGGACATGCTCAGATACTCTGGCAATGTGAGGAGAGAAAGAGAGGTAATCAACCTGTAATGCCTGTCTAAACAGTTTGCTGTGAAATCAGAAAATTTTAGGGCTGACCATACTATAGAAAATCATACATGTAATGATGCTCCAGATTTAGGTACCTGATTCAGCTCTCTTGATTGCCAGTAAAAATCCCGTCCAAAAACAATCACAGAAATTAACAGGAATAAAAATCGGGACATTTCCCTTCTGTACTTGCTTTGGGAAATTTTATTTTTCAGACAAAGGCTACTGCAAAAGATAAACTGAAAGCCCCAAAATATCGTAACTTTTATTTCTTTAAGTGGGGACAGGTTTAAAATGGTTGTTGAATTGAGGCTAAATTGTTGAATTGTTGAATTGAGGCTAAATAAAAGCCAGTTTTGGCTTTTTCTCCATGCTGCTTTAGCTCAGTTTCTAAGCTATCACTGATCAGAAAGCTTGACAGCCACAGTGTTTGCAAATCCTTACCAATGAGCAGTAACAAGATTTAAAAGTGAAACCTCTGAACAGAGCCAGTTTGCTCAGTCAGCTTTATGGATGCAGTTATTTAACCATCTGCATGCTAGACTTATTTTATTTTTGTCTATTAGATCTGAGGATCTGAGCTCTACACGGCTAGGAGAGTCAGGGCCTACTTGAACACTGTTTGTTGTTGTTGTTGTTGTTGTTTTTCATAAGATACCAATCAGCTAAAAACAGATTCATAACAGTACATGTTGTTTTTAAATGGGGGCCCGTAAGAATATAAATATTTGGAAGCCACTTGATAAGGAAGTGTATCTCTGGCCTTTTTTTCTTGTTCTTTTGTGGCACTGAATAGACAAGAGGTTTAATCATTAGACATTCACATTCCCCTTGCAGAATGCACATGGCCTAACGGAAGCCTTGTCACCTGGTTGCCAGACCAGTGAGTGAAGCTACAAATAAGGTGGCAATTTTCAAGACTGAATTACAGTAATAAGCAGGCCTTTAAGCACAGTAGGTCTTCTGTGTTATATCTAAGCACTGGTAGATTTTAGTATTTTGGCAATGAAAAATATATACCAAATATGTTTTTCAGAAATTATTAGTTAGGGATCCAGGAAACTTCTGACAGTTTCAAGTAGCAAAGCATTCACCTAACTGCAGTGCCATTTCTGAGAAAACAGTGTGTGGAACAGAATTGTATTGATGCAAACTCTTGTACTGTGCTGACATATTTTGTTGGGCACCATTGTATAAGTGCATGCATGTATTTAATGTTAATTAGTATTTCTCATTAGGTGAACTGTAATGACCAACTCTCTGTCATTGTAGTAATTGTTTCAAGCAGCAGCTACTTCTGTGACTATTTCAAGCAGTTATTTCTGTGACTAGTTGGACCTGCTTGTTTTACAAGAGGGAACAAACCTGTAGTTTTCATTTCCACAAACTTGCTGCTTGTGAGAGTTTGCATTCTGCCCAAAAGGCACAAGAGGTCAATAATTCTGTTTTTAGTCTGTGAATTTTTCTAGCCTGTGCAGCACAGGTGAGATTACAGAATGTCTTGGTTCAGAAGCTGTAGCTTCACATCATTACAGTCTAGATTATATTCTAGTTTGGATAATATGGGGTTATATGGCAATGTTCCACGTGGTAACCAGGTGTAATTAGCTAGCAGATTGTCATGAAATTGAGGTATTTAGAAACAGCAAGGTCGTTAAGAATCATACTGAATGATGAGCAGTAATAGAAATTTAATGACATTTGTTATACATAACCAGTTTAAAAGGATAAGATTTATTTATTATTTATTAAAAATTGTGATACAGTGCTTTTTAGGTTGTTTTCCTGAGATTGCCTGGTATAGAGTTAATGATTTCTGAATGTTTTGAAATTGGGAAGGAATATGCCCTTAATATTCTTACTCACACAATGGTCTTAATTTCTTTCACATCATCTGAACTAGTTCTTTGCCAGAGTTAGTTGGATTGAAATCTAGAATTTATTCAGTTTAAAATGGTCTTTGAAACCAAATCTTTGATTTTGTTGTTCTTCAGTAGTGTGTGTGTGTATGTAATTACACCTTCTGTATATGTATATTGTCTATGCATATATTCAAGTACTTCATACACAAGTAATGAAATACATGTAGAGGTATAGGTATGTATTACATCATAAATGTGCCTGCTGGTTACAGTTTTTGCCTCCTCTAAGGGTAAGCAAAACAGATTTGGTTTTCATTAGCAGTAGCTATCTTTCTCTGTTACATACACGTGCTCTTCTGGAAATACTTTCTGAAACAAAATGATATAGTTATGGCGTGCGACCTTCATGTTCGGACCAATGTGATGAGTCTGTCAAGTCTACCCCCCAGTATTTTAAGTTTTCCAAAAATGAAGCTATCTTCATCTCTTTTGATGGAGAAATATGTATTTTCTGTCCCATATATAAGATTATTTTTTTTCAAGAACTGGCAAAATTTGATGTTTTTCTCTACAAGTGAAAGAACAGAAATTATGGTACATGTAAATATGTGTGCTCTGTGGATACACCTGTATTTGGAAAAAAGATGCATTTGCCATGCAAAGCTCTTTGCTTGAAAAGATTATGTAGCTCCCATATCCCATCCTGAAAAGAAAAGCAACAACAAGAAAACAACAGGCAGTTCGTCAAGTCCAAAATAAATCATGACGGCCTGGTAGGGAAAGGCACGAATGGGCAGAGAAACGACAGCTGAACGAGTCTTCAGAGGGACAAGCTGTCACTTGGTCCCTTGGCAGATCTGCTATTCCAAAACACAGTGGCTATCTGCAATGTGTAGTTTCAAGATGCTGTTCAGCCCTGTCCAGTTAGAGATAGATGTCAGTCATCAGAAACATCTGCATCCTTGGAGAACTGGTGTGACTGCAAAAAAGGATGAAACATATCCCCTCTTAATTCTATTTTCTGTAAACAAGATTCCACATAAAGGTTATTTTTCTTAATTAAATGACGTTGACTTTATTGCCAACTGTAAAGCACTGTTCTTTCCTGAATATCTGAGGAACTACATTTAGAAACTATGATGGAAGAGGCTACATTAAGGACACCAGAGTTCACCTTTCTTATTCACTCTTAAAATACTTCAGAAAAAAGTTGTTTTATATCTTATCTGTATATCAGTGTATGAAAAAAACTACTGAACCTCAGATATGAATTTAAATTTCTTGCTTTTGCATATTTTGCATATAATAAGTAAAAAAGAAAACAAAACCCATTACCAAACAAACAAAACCACCGTAGCAGATACTTTCACATAATGCGTTAGAAATCTTTGCATAATGGTTTGGAAGTGGAAGCTAGAATTTCACCCACTTCCTCAGTCTGTGTCACAAGCATTACAATATTTAAACATTTTATTTTTGCGTGTGAATATTGAGTTGCTCTGGCCATTTAGTAATGCAAAACAGATGAAATCCTTTAAGGATTTGCTGGCTGGCACAAAAGCTTTTATTCTAAAAAAGTTAATCTCTTGAAAATGTTATACTATTGACAAAGTTACTTGCAATAATTAAGAAATTTAAATGAGCCACTCACAAAGCTGTAACAATTGGGTATTATGGTTTCACAGGAAATAAGAATTTCAGATATTAAATGTTCATATTGCGGCATGGAAAAGTGCTGTGCGTCTTTAGAGTAGCTTATCTTCTAGTGGAATTAGCTCAAAACAATATGCGTTGAATCTGATGTCTAGTTCCTTCTTACTATTCAGAGATAGAAGCCACTGGGGCTTTCTGCCCTAGGTGAGAGTTTGGGCCTCTGCCTAATCTTCTAGACAATCAGGTCCCTTGGTCTGATGAGGAAGTAAGTATGCAGAGGCCTTTCTTTCAGCTCTGTAGATAATACACTTTTAAGACCAACTATTTCAGAAGCATTAGTGATTTTTTTTCTTTGAAATGTTGAGCACTAAAGGCCAGGTACCCTGCTAAAATAAATAAAGAACAAAATTCCTGTTGACTCTATGCAGGTTAGGGATTTTTCCACTGCTCCCTTAGAAAGTGATGCAAGTCCCTTATCAATTTTGCTCTAAGCAAAAAAGTTTAAACTCTTGCCACTTTGTTATGGGCTTTCACATAAGTGGTCCATTATTTAGAGAATGTGCACGGTGGTGTCAGTATATAGGACAACACAAATGCTTATGAATTGAGCATGCAGTCAGTCGGGGAGATAAAGGACAGTTTTGGCTAGCTAGGATATTTTGCATGTCCCCTAACAGAACATAACACTTCTAGATCAGTGTTAAACTGAGCCTGAATCTGTAATTTCAGAATCTGTGATACCTATGATGGCAAATGGTCCCAGTATGCATGGCTTTCCATTATACTACTCAAAAACTTCTGGGGGAGGCTTTGATTAATGCTGACTGAGCTGAGGACTCCCTGCTTCTGTTAAAGGATCTGCCAGTCAGTCTGAAAGTTTTAATCTAGGTCTTGCTTAGGTTAAGTTTAAGTGAGAAGGAGACTGTTCCTACAATAATTCTGCAAGTCCACATGATGGTTGTGATGATTATCCTGTAGATCTTAGCACACAGCTCTATCACCAGGTGGCAATGTGTAAGTACTTGAAATTTCCAGGCTGTACATGTTTGTAAAATTGCAGTGGGATGACTCTTTAGTTAAACACAATCAGTGTCAAGTTAAAACGTTCTTTAAGTCAGATTTTAATTCTGGGTTTTATTTTGTTCTGTATAGCATAACTTAGGGAAGAAAGCCTCCAGTCATACAAACTCAAGCCCTGTGAAGTGCCCAGTATCACACCCTTTAGGCTTCATTACCATTAGGAATACCATAAAGCAGGGTATTGCCATACAGCAGGTAGTCAAACCTAGTGCTTTATCATGAAAATGGCTTGTCATTTGGACAGCAAAGATGAGTTGTTAGAAACAAGGAAATGTTTGGAAATGTTTTCTCTTAATACTGGCATAACAGGATCAGGGGTTAAGAAAAAACATTTTGCCGTGTCCCAGTATAAGAAAGTGCAGCAGCTCACCATTTTCCTACAGAAAGAGTAAGAGTTTTACACAGTTGTTACCTTGAAAGAGCGAGTATTTTCCAACCCATACTACAAACAAAGAAGGAGAACTAAAGAAACACAATTTAGAATTGTGTTAGATGTTGTACAAAACTGTGGAAGATGACTTGTTAAGAATATCTGTAAGGCCTAGCATGAAAATGTATTGCATAGGTAACCTTTATTAAGTCAGATTGTCCTTTGCAGGGGCACAGCGAATGTTTTCTTAGTTTCTAAAACTGCACTCCTTTTGATTTAAATGATCCACTGTCCCTGCATGAATGTCTGCAAGTTAATGTTTAAATGTTTCTAAATGTCAGTTACCTGACGTTACAAAAAACATCATTAATGCCAGACATTAAGCAATTATCATGGTATGAAAACTAAGGTTCACAAACACTGCATTCCTTTATGATTTTACTTTGTATTTTGATATTATGTGTAGTTGAGCATGAATAAAAATAGTTGAAAAATATTCTGAACATTTGTTTAGCTTGTTAGTGAACAGAGCAAATAGAACTATGGCTTTTACTTTTTGTATATGTAATAATAGTGAATAAAATGATGCTCAGGCAACTGAGACACTCACAGCTTTCCATTGCATATTCTGTACTCACCCTGTGATCCCAGTAAATGGAGCTAATAGATCTGCTGTGTATAGACTAAGCAATAGGTATATATGCTGTGGCTGAGAGAACAGCTGCATAGATTTGTTCTCTGTGGTGCAGACAGACATGGGGAAAGATTTACCATCATGCTTTGAAAGTACTTTTTGTCCTCAACCGTATGTCAGTTTTGCTGCTCATGTTTCAGCCCTTTGGAAGAGCACAGGCTTTAGGCACAGCAAAATCAATGATGTGTAGGGGTTTAGGAGACTGTAAAACTCATTTACATTTTTGACATTAGCTAGAATGTGAAGCTGATTTGTTGTCATATTGGTAGACAGCAAAACGGAAGTTAGATAAAAAGCAATGTAAACTTGGCTTTTACTTTCAATTAGTAATGTGAGGCAACAGATTTTAACTTGCCTAAGAATGATTTCCCTACCTCATGTGTGGCAGGATTTCCTGGAGGAGTTCAGCTCCCAGTGAAACCATTTGTTTCGGTGCCTGAATGGGAGCTAAGCACTTTTGGAAATTTGAGCCTTAATTTCTTTGTATACAAAGATAATTATATCCTATGCTTGTTTTCATTACCTACAATTTTTACTGCAATTGCACAATGACTGCATCATAATGTGGGGCTTAGAGAGAGGCATAGCCCTCAGCCAGTGCTTTTCATCTGAAGTCCTCAAAGCATTTTACAAAAGAGGTCAATGTCTTTATCCTAGTGGGGAAACAGAGCCTGTAATTGTGCAGGCAGCTGAGCCAATCTAATTAATCACTGCTGCCTAACGTGGGAGCTCATGCTCTCACCCCTCTTCCAGCACCAGCTCCTTTGTGCCAGGTTCAGCAGGAGGAGTGGGAAATTCCCCTCTTGGTGTCGGGGTGAAGTCAGTTTACTTCAGCTTGTGGAACAAGAGGGGATGTGCAGAGCTCGGGCCGGGGAAAGTGGGATGGGGGGAATGCTGCGATGTAGGGCCCAGAGAATTTAATGACGGTGAAATGCTGGAAGATCCCTTAATGCTAGGTGATCTAAAATATCCAGTAACTATTTCAATGATAAAATCAATACACCCATGCAGTGACGAAATTTCTTAGTTATTTATTGCCTGGTATTATTTTAATAACAAATAACCTTGTTTTGACAGAATGTATTGCTTTGCAATTTGTGCATGTCATAGGATCTAAAGTCATTGGTAATGTTTGATCATTCTTTATGCAGAGACAGTTGAAGCAAGTCATATAAGAAGACTGCAAAGCACAAAAGGCCTCTATTTCTGGTATTCCCAGATACTTTTAGTAAGTTTGGCTTAGCTGAGGTTTTAATTTAGCATTAACAAAGGATTTTGTGATGTTTTATATGCTGTAATCTAATATTCTGCCTGTGATTTCATTCAGAACTACTATACATTTAAATCTCAGTTTGGAAGCTAGATACCACTAGAGAATAGTCCTGGAAAAGTCTAAATTATCAGTTATGAGCTGATCTAAAACTTACGGTATTGAAACATCTTTTGAAATATGCATTAGAGAATCTTTAAAGAGATCATACAAAATTCATCAAAACCCACTTTTCAGAAGCATCTACTTTTTTCATCAGGGTTTTACATGTCACTGTTTTTAGTTCCAAATTTTTCAGGCATTTACATACAAACGGAATTCTGCATTCATGCACACACACACGTACAGGCAGGAAGAAGTGAGACCTCATCTCTTACAAAGTTGTATGGTAGAAAGGACAAAGTAGCTGTTACAGTCTTCAGTTACGGAAAATCAGCTCACAAATCTAAAAGAAGAAGTTCTCTCTGGAATTTAAGGAGTGCACAGGAAATGATTTGTTCAATACCTGTCAGTATTTCATTAACAGATGGGGCAAGTACAGCCAAAAACGTCACTGATGTTCACCTGTAGTCAGTAGGTGCATGTGTACTTTTCTAACTTGCATGTATTTTTTGTGTTTGGGGAAACCTGTACAAGGACAGACTGTTCCTTAAGACAAAGCCTTGGGTATGTAGTCACATCTGACCTTCCTAGGGTTGATTATGATTTTAGTTTTTATCCATCTGTTTTACTCATTCTTGTATTTTATTTGTGTTGTCTCTGTACCTGTCTGTTTAGTAATAAATGCATCTTATAGAATTACATCCCTCACCTGTCCCCATGAATTTAGTTTGTCTCTCACAAAACTGTAGCTTTGCTTTTCAGTCTTCTGTGCTTGAATGGTCATTCCCTCTACCATTAATTCTGAATACTGCTGGAGCAGGAGTTACTTGGGCTTATGAAGAGCTAAGCAGGAGGCTGTGTGAGAGACAGGAATTCCTGAAGGAAGAGCAATAAAGCTGTTACATTTTTCCTGTACAAATAACCAGGAGTAGGAGAAGCACAACTGTCTCTATGTTCCGCTAGATTTCCCCTATTTCCGTGTTGCTTACCAATTCACATTGTTGAGATTCCACACTACTTCTGTCCACTCCCAGCCTGAGTGAAGCCCTTGAGCTGTGCAGATGTAATGCAGTCCTATGCCTGATTTATGATGGAGGCCCGAGAGGGGAGTATGGCATAGTAGTGATGTCTAAAAGTCTCTTTTAAACCTCACTTTGCAAATTATGCACCAATTAACTATCATTAACTTGCATGAAATATCAAAAAATTAGCTGCATGAAACTTGACAGTTACGTGCTTGTCCCAGGGTCCCCGTGACCAGAGATATATTGAAATAAATAAATAAATGTCTGTTAGAATATCCTTCACTAATTCATTGTCCCAAAGCAACCTGTGCAGCAGTTGCACCAAACAGCTCTACCTTGCAGCATGCCTTGAAGGTAAACAGATAATGAATATTTTGACCAGCTGCTTTTCTTTTTTTTTTTCCAAATCATTGCAAAAGCACTTTCACTCCTCTTCCTCTTCCTAAGGAATTTAAATAACTACTCGGTTTGTAATTAATCTTTTTAATGTAATAAATCCCTTTCCACATGTAGATTTGGATTTATTTGCACAATATGTGTTTTTTTTTTTTTTATGTGAATGGTATAGTTTGAGAGCACCCCATCTAGCTTAGAATTTGAGGAGGAATTTTGTCTTCAGTCAGTGCTGTACAGCATCACGCACAGAGCTGGGATTCTTAACTAACTAACTAGGAAGATGCCTGAAAAGTCCTCAATCTTGCTTTGGTAAAATCTCTGTGGATTCGTTTGTATTGCCCTTTTTCCTGAGGCAATAAAGAGAAAGGGTGTTTTCAGACAGAGTATTTTAGGTAACAGTGCCATTCTGTATGCCAGAGAGAGTTGATTGCCACCTTGCTGACTTTGCCTTAGGAAGAGTAAGTGATTATTTTAGCACTAGCATCATTCTGAAGGATTGCAACAGATTTTACTTTGTTAACCTTTCTTATTCCATTGGATTATTTGGTCACAGTCAAGAGATTTAAGCTGATGATTTTTACTTCTATGATTTGCCAGCCCTTATAACTGGTGGAGTGCCAGGTTCTCTCCGAGCTGTCACTGGGTGAGCGTGTTCCAGCTACAACCACCTGTTTGTGCTCTGACTGCCAGGAGAGTGATTGGTTGTCAAATTGGCATCTTTGCCAGAACTAAATCCACTTATTTATTTTTTTTTCTTTCTTCCTGGTGGAGGAAAGCAATTGGCATTTGTAGCTTCACAATTGTGTATTAAGAATTTTCACAGACAGCAGGACAGGCACACTTAATACAACGGCATGTTGAATGAGTTTTCTTCCCATGTTTATTGGACACGTGCGTATGTGAAGTGGTACTTCTAAGTCTAATAGCAGCATGTCATGTCTGAAGATAGTCTGTATTACCTTAACTAGCTAAACATGTTCAAGGCAATCAGTTTCTGTCTTCTGTTCATCTTAAATTATCCTAGTGCTCAGCTCACCACAAGAATCTTTCATTGTGTTTTTACTTTGTTTTATTTTACCCAGAAGAGATAGTAGTAACAAAGAATAAAAATTGGTAGCTGATCAAGAAAAGTTTGTCTGCCACCCTTCTCATTAATGAATTGATATGAAGTGAGTGAAATGTTGAAATGTTGTCCTTTTTTTTTATTTGATTGTGTAAATCTGACCAATTAAATCAAAACTGAATCTAAGGCATATCAGCCTCCCACTGTGTCACCAGTAGCATTGTGATTTGATGTACACTGTCTTATTTTCAGTTTAGTTTGGATTTTCTACTTTAAAAGACTCTATATCCTTCTCAAGTTATCTTTAAGGTAGTTGTAGACTACTTCTTTCCACAGCTCCTGTGGAAATATGCTATTCAAAAATATGCTTAGTAATAAAAAGAATAAACAAAACAAAACAAAACACTGCTGTGTGCATGTTGTAAGTCCTGATTGTGAGAAATACAGTAATTTTTCCTGGCACAGTACCTTTCCATGTGCTCTTTCAGCACGGGGGAAGTTTTCATTCATCGTCAGTGTTTCTGGCCATTGTTGGAATTCATCAGTTTGGTTTCACAGTATTAGGTCTGAAATTCAATGTGAGGTATTTAAATGTACTCACGTTTCTGCCACATGAATGCACTTTTTTTTCTTTTTTTCCTAGAGAAATTTCAGAGGTTGGACTTGATGATCTTGAGGTCTCTTCCAACCTAGAAATTCTGTGAAATATACTGCAGGAAAAATGATGCCCTCAGCTTTGGGAAGAATGGCTTCTGGAGTTCCTTATTTGTTTGGTTTGGGTTGGTTTGTTTGCGCTGTGATATTGCAATTCTTTGATATACAGCTTGTAATGCATAGTGAAAGTTGTACTCTAAAATTTCGGGAATCAAATCAAAGTGAACACCAAAATTAACGTTTCATGGTTTTGCTATATCCAATGAATATACTGTCATTTCCTTTTATCACGTTGTAAGCTGAAAGCCATATGGAAGTACATCTTTCCAACGTGTAGGGCAAAGCAGAGATTGCATGTAGTAGCCCATGGAGAGGTAAACCTCTGGGTATTCACTGAGTATGTCTGCTTACTGACTGCTACAGAGCAGAGGAGGAAGAACAGGAATTTAGTTTCTCATGATCCATTACAATGGCAGCACTTTGTGTCCTTGTTGTCTCCTTCCCTCCAGCCACCAGTCCTAGGTGTGTCCATGCTGCGAGAGGTGCGCTGCCGATGGTGTCCAGGTACTCGGTCTCATTGTGGGGAGAGAGCTGTGAACAATCTGCCCATACCTCCTCTCTCTTTCATGCTGTGAATGTGCAAGGCAAGCTTGCACCAGGCAAAGCCCTCCAGCACACAAAATCACCAGTGCAGATGCAGTCATTGAGGTGCTGTTGTATTAAATCTGGCCTCTATATCGCCTCTATATGCATACTCAGAGGAAAATGAGTTACTGTGATGTGATGCCAGAAGGATCAAACACTTTCCTAAGGCATGTGTGGCTTGTATGCTTTCAAGTGTAGGGAAGTATTAAATTTTCATTACAATGATACTGTTTTCAGCTAGACAGTATTTTAACCACATTAAGAAAAAAATAATAAAATAAATAATAATAATAATAATAATAATAAACAAGCTGCAATGATTCAAGGCCAGAAGAGGAAGGCTAACCATCTTATATTTGCTCAGAGTGACAGCATCTGACTTCTTATCTGAATAAAATAAACATCAGGTTCAATTTGTAGTATATTGTAATTATTACTAGCCAGAAAATGACCTATTGAGCCAGGGGAGATAGAAGCCATTCCTACATCTTGACTATGCTGGTACTCTGCTCTTCATCGAGGCTGGAGAGTTGAATTGGAGTCTCACAAGTCTTAGGTATGCAAATACTCAAATATAAGCTCCCTTTCAGGCAGCTGTTTGTCATTGGAGCCTGTGGTAGTGCCCTTAACTATCGTAACAAATGATACCCAGAGCACAGTTTCTCATAGTTTCATGTATCTGTGGGAGTTCATCTACACCACAGGGTCTATGAGGGGTCTTGTTTGTTGTGGGATATTGATTTTGGATTATTTTATTTTCTGTAGCTACACATAATGTGGTTGATTTATTCATACGAATGTCTTAGTTGTGACATTTTTTCTTTTGGGGGCATGGAGAAGGCAAAGGAAAAGAAGCTTGCTGAATCTGGGCCTCAGGAGGGCAGAGATCAAAGACTTCTTAATAGAACTCCAGATGCTAAAGCATTCGGTGTGTAATGCAGGGAAACTCGCTGCAGTGTGTTAGCAATGGCTCCAACAGCAGGCAGTGCCAACCACCCCAGATACACATCAGCAAGAAGCAGTGGCAGCTGATGTGGCCCTGGAGCAGTCTGGGGAACGCACAAGTGTGCTCGTTGGTTGTAGAGGGAGACAAAGCACAGTGAGGCAGCACCTGGAGAAATGTGGCAAGCAGTGCACGTTACAGATGTGCGCAAAGGAACGGTAGTATGCATTAACTTTGTGTGCTATTAATTTACTACATTTTGAAATAGATGTATAAAAAACACACGATTTTGTCTGTGTACATGAACTATGAATTATGTTGTTTAGGTCATTCCAAAGGACAGAAGTTGATCTTTATCTGAACTACCACCACTAAATATTACAAACATGCCTACTGTCTGGTGTAATTACAGCACTACTGTTTCTGTTCTCTGCTGAAATCAGATTTGTCCTTCAGGGTTTACAATGCCAATTAACTCAATGAAATATGAACAACTGAGTGAAGTAACAGTGGAAGACTGCAAGTAAGTAATAGTAGGAATCTAGGACAGGGTCCATATGAAATCATTGTACGTATGTATAGTAAGCAATGAAGCAGTATCGTAGAGGATAAGCACTATCAGACGCTTTATATGGCTTGTTCACATATTTGGAATTCAGTGACAACACTTGATATTAGGAAGGTTAATGACTAACTGATTAACAGCAGAGAAGGCATTTGCCAGGAAGTGAGCAATAGTCATTATTACAGTAAAACATCTTAAAACATGTTTTTAAATTGTTACCGACCTATTTTCCCCCAAAAAGGTGTCTTAACTATCTTAACAAGGAGCCCTGTTGTGGTGCTTCACCTTTCAGGGCCTTTGAAAATGGATGCAGCTGAATGGCACGAAAGATGTTCAGTTAGTCACTGTATATGAGCTGGCTGTATCATTTGTGCTACACTGATGTGAACACTGCTACTGTGATTCAAGTCAGGTTTCGCTACCATCTTTGAAAGTTGAATGACCTGCTGCTTTATTTACTTACACTTGGACACAAAAATGTACAGGTAAAACTTGAGGCGTTAACCTCATGCAAATGGCATCCTGGCAGCTGTTACTTCGGAGGAGGGCATTTGGAAGTGGGAAAAATGTTCAGGCTGGACTGAAAACTTGGCATGTACAGATGTGAAATATAGTCGTGCTGTATGGGGGTAAATTTACCCCTGTTGGGGGACAGCTAAATCGTTGTTATGGCTTGTAGTATGTATTTATTGCTTTTTCATCAGGAAACATTGACCTGATTTTTTTTTTTTTTTTTTTATTTGTGTTTATGTACAAAGCCTTAGATTACCATCAAATGTAGCTACTACCTGCAAAATAACAGAAGAGAAAAATCCCCAAAACAGCCTTGCCTTGGGAATTTAAAGGAGTTAAATATGGAATGTAAAGGAGTGCAGTCTCATTCTTGCATCTACATTTTCTAAATGTCTCCTGTGTGTATCCTTTCCCAAATTCAAAATTTTGATCAGTCCTATTTCTTGATATTCAGAATTCATGGCATTTTTTTTCTTCTTCAACTTTTCTAGTATTTGTTGCAAGTTTATTGTTTCTCTCAAGAAGATACTGTTTTGCTGTTCTGCAGTGTCACAACATGACAGCATGCTGTTCTGCAGGAAACAAGCCAGGAGAGTGCCATGCATGTTGAGATATACTGCATATAAACTTTAATATTTGCATTGTTTCTGTTCGCAATAGTCCATTTAGTTTTGATACATCCTGTAAACTAATAGCCAGTATCAGAAACTTCAGAGGATATTTCAAAGTCAACTCCCCTACCTGCATACCTGTCTTAATAATACATGAAAATAGAGACAGAAGAGCACTGCTGTGCAGTCACATTTTATTATAATGGCAGTTTGCAGGGTACCATGCTGATGAAGTTGGAACTGGCAACTACTGCATCATGTTGAGAAGCAACTAAGGGAGTATTTACTTTCTGAGACTGCTTGCAAAGAAATGAAATACTCTTCTGAGCCAGTAGGTTTGCTGCCTTCTTGTGTGTGTTTTACAGGATTGCTGTTACAGACACTCAAACATTTATGATAATTTGTCAATAGATACATTAGAAATATATTCATCCACAACATTTTTGTTAGGTCAAAAAGAAAAAAAAAAAATATGTAAGTGAAGATGAATGTGGCTGTAGATACAGGTTAATCTGTTTACAGGTTTAATTTGATTACACCATATTAGAGCTCAGTTGCTCACAGTGCATACAAAATGTTTTGAAGACTGAACTAGTGTTCATTCTTTTGGTCCCAGTCTTGCATTCATAAACATGAATGCAGATGCATGGAGTTAAGAGCAGCACACATATTTTAAATACTTAAGATTAAATAATGTTAATCAAACATAAATGTTTAAAATACCCAGAAAAAAAAACTTGATTTTTTTTTCACTGCAAAATGAAAAACTGATTTGCAAAGATATACTTCTGAGAACTGTTTTCATATTATAACATTTAGTTCATATAAGCACAACTTTCATAATATAACTTGAGTTACTTCTGTATAGTTAGACAGAAGCAATTGTAAAAATAGCAGCCCATTTTGTAACAGTGGTGTAACATCTAGTGGGCTCTGCTCCGTCATCACTTTCCTGTCTCCTTGGATCTGTGCTGCCCATGCTGAGCCCTATAGGCTGCACCTCCTCTGCCAGCATCTCTACCTTTCCTTCTCATCCGTAATTCCACATATTTTTCCTACCTCGTTTCTGTTGCTATTTCTTTGGCAGAGCACTTTGACTGTAATTGATAGGCTATGACTGTGTCTTCATTAGTGTTTTAGTTCAGAGTGACAGACAACAGGTTTTGAGTGAATGCCCTGACTGCTCTCACTTGCCATATTGTCCCCACTTACTGCTCCATGTCCACAGAGCATTTAGAAGTGTAAAATAGATGCAATTCAAAGGAAACAAACTTGGAAACTTCTCTCCCTGGGTGCACAAAATGTACTCCAACCCATGAAAGGAAATGTCCAAATGAATAATTAATTGGCTGCTTGCATGCTCTTCAGTTATTTGTTTAGGGGTGGTAGCAGGGTACTAGGCTGAAGGTATTCCAGTGTAAGACGTGATACGAGTACAGTGCGTCTGTAGGAACCTCAGCTACCAACTGGTACAATACACCTAATGTGCCAAATTACTTGCTAATATAGATTAAAGCCTTGGTTGCTCACAACTGTGGATATTTAAAAATCCATCGTTCCCTATCAAATTGATAGGTAAGTACCATTTATATTTCAGACTCGAGGCAAGGATGTTAGCACCTAATTAGAGCAGCAGAGAAGGTAGAGTTTGACTGTTCTGTAGTGGCTTTTCACTGTTCTGTTGTAGAACAAATCATGACTTCCTGAGACAAGAGGTATTTCCCTCTGCTCTTCTGGATTTAATAATTCCAAACCTGAAGCAAGATCTATTTTCATGATTTATATTATTTTATAATACAGAGACTTTCCCTCTTCCTGGGTCAAAATCTGTTATGCAAATATGACGGTGACAGTTCTTGTCCCTCAGAGTTTAAATAATTTGACCAAATTTTCTGTTTGCTCAGCCCATGCTTCTATTCTGGTGGCAGCTAGATAGAGTAAGTGGTTCTGATTCTAACTAGCATTAATGTTTAGACTTACTGGATAGCAATGAAGCTTCACCAGTGTCTAAAGACCATTAGCATCAATTCCAGGAAATGGTTCAGTTCAAAGTCTAAGTTCAAGAAATTTCATATGTGTGAATGTAAGTACTATTTTCACATAGAAATACTAATTCTAAATATGCATGAAAGAGAGGGAGAAAGACTGGACTCCTTTCAGAAATCTGGCTAAAACCATTATTCCCACCAGGACATAGGATCATTGAAAGAAAATGGAGAAGCACGGAAGCACCAGCTGTTTGTGAATGAATCAGATTTGGCCTGGTTAATATCAGAGATGAATCAAATACAGTTTTGCTAGGATGATAAAGACACATGAATTGAAGACGGTTTAGAAATCCCCTAAGACACAAGACTGTGTCTGGCTAGTAAAAATACTTGTGCTGTTAAATAAATATCAAATCATTATCGGGCTATTTATTGATTCACCTTCAAGTTCAAGACTCCTTACCAGTTTTCTGCTGGTGTCATCCTACAGTATCCGAAGTAAATCAAACATCCTTAAGCTTCCTAATTTCAAAAATTAAGTTGTAAGTCTTTGTATGTGAACCTGAGACCATGCGTAATGCCTGTGTAAGATGCAGACTGCATTTAAGTAGCTCATGTATGCTTTTCTGATGCATTTAGCTTTTAGGAGAGATTTGCAGGTCTTAAATATGTGTTAAATAAACCCACAACGTATAGGAGAAGGGTGGATCAGTGACATGAAAACTACTGTGTGAATTCTGTGCAGGCTGAATGTGGGATAGTGTCACTGAGATGAGTGGAGGGTTCTAAACTTCAGGATACAGATGAGATTTCTGTGTCTGTAATCCATAATAATGTCTGTAACAAGAAAAAGGAAAGCTGAAAGAAGTGGTGGGAGATGCTTGTATTTTCATTGATCCTCTCTTAGAAGAAATGGGTTAAGGAGAGGGAAGTAATAACTCAGGAGGTGAAGAGCATTCAAGGAGTTAAGAGAGCACCCATAGGACTAATGCTGTAAATCTACAGTACAATTATGTGGGGAAAGGAGAGGTGTTTAGGTCAGACAATTGCAGAACTGAAGGGACAGAGAATGAACTCAGTGGAGAAAGTCATTTTGGTCACAGGCTGTCTTGCAAACACTATGCATGGAAGCAGAGAAAGAGGATGTTGGCTTGAGCCTCAGTTATATCTGGCAAAATTATCACTAATTGCAAAATTATACTTCTTTAAGCTGTGTAAACTTAAGGTCAAAGTTCACACTGCTCTCAGGTAATTTATAAACAAATAGAAAGTGTTTTAAACAATTTACCGTACGAATAAATTGAATGTGTTTCTGCTGCATTCTCAAAGATTAGGATTACTGGAATATGCATTACTCCCTCATAGAAGCAGGTTCTCTCGAGGTCTTGTTAATCAGGGCTCTGATAGGGATGTAGAACAATTAAGAAAATATGGCTTAGTTCGTTTGAATAATCATTTCTCAGTGTGATGAAAAATAGTATGTTTCCTTGAAAAGCTTCAACACCACTTACATTTCCTAAGGAGGGAGAAATAAAAATTGTATATTGAAAAGGACAATTTCAGTAATGTATTTTTAATTAAGAAAAAAATAAGTGAAAATGCTCATAGACATTGAACCCTTAGATATTGGTATAATTGTAAAGCATTCCCTTATTCCCCATTTCACTACTAGGATGAATCTGTTCTGGATAGATTAAAAAATAAAATAAAATTCTTCTTTCTCCAGAAAATGACCCTAATATGAAACTTACAAAGGGACCTTCTGAGAGCATCCACTCCACTTTATACCTCTAGCTCAAAGTAAGATTGCACTTGGTTTGACTTTCAGCAAATCAAGATGCCTTCTATTTAATTTCATTCAAATGTTTAGTTATGCTTCATTGTTACCACATTAGATAGCAAACACAAATCCAATAAAATATAAACCTCACTTTCATTTAGTTGAAAGCAACTTGCTTATTCAAAGTCTTTGAGATTATCTCTTTTAGAAAACAGTTTATTCTCAAAGGTAAGTAACCTTGGTCAACTTGAAGCTCTGCTTATTCCTGTGAGATTTGATTGATTTTTTTTTTGTTTTAGTCCACTCATGCAAATTGTGAAGTTACTTCATTCTGAGTTTGTTTAGTTAGATAAAGAAAAAAAAAAAAAAAAAAAAAAAAAGTTGCTAGTAACAATTCTCTGTTTGCAGGAAGAAAAACCTGTAGCACCTAATACTGCAGTGATATTCTTCTCATGTTAATTAATTGTTTTAGATAAGTGATAGACTGTGTTATTCCACATTTACACTCACTCTGAGAGCTGCCAATGCTATTTGAGAAGTAGCTTAGATGATTTAGCTAACAAAGTCTAACACCAGTATGTGTAGGTAAATCCAGAGTAATGGCTCCTTCAAAACATTGAGGGCGAGGCTGAGAGTGACCCTAACTCCAATGCAGAACTGGAAGAGCTACCTTACTGTTATTATCAGAAATCTTTCCAGTCACAACATGCTGTGTTTTTATTTAACGAGGGACACTGTTAGAATAACAGCTCTTTTGCATCTGTTTACAGCAATCTAAGTAGCAGTCCTCCAGTCCTAAGCCACTCCAAAAATCTGTTGGCTTTGATGCAATAAGTCAGACAAAAAATGCTTCTGGTCTGGTGTTAATAACTGTGCATGCTAAAACATCATTTGGGCCCCTTGCTACAAGAAGGACATGGAGGTGCTTGAGCGAGTCCAGAGAAGGGCTACGAAACTGGTGAAGGGTCGGGAGAACAAGTCTTACGAGGAGCGGCTGAGGGAGCTGGGACTGTTCAGCCTGGAGAAGAGGAGGCTCAGGGGTGACCTTATTGCATTCTATGGGTACCTGAAGGGAGGCTGTAGCGAGGTGGGGGTTGGTCTATTCTCCCACGTGCCTGGTGACAGGACGAGGGGGAATGGGCTAAAGTTGCACCAGGGGAGGTTTAGGTTGGATATCAGGAAGAACTTCTTTACTGAACGGGTTGTTAGTCACTGGAATAGGCTGCCCAGGGAAGTGGTGGAGTCACCATTCCTGGAGGTCTTTAAAAGACATTTAGATGTAGAGCGTAGGGATATGGTTTAGTGGAGGACTTGTTAGTGTTAGGTCAGAGGTTGGACTTGGTGATCTTAGAGGTCTCTTCCAACCTAGACTGTTCTGTGATTCTGTGATTCTGTGATCACTTCTGCTTTGTAGCATCAAGGGGAGTGAAGACCAAAGCTTTTAGGTTATGGGTATGAATATGTTGAAGACATGATGGAGGCCAAGTATTTACTGGCCATTTTGATTATTCTGCCTATAACCTACCCCTTACATCTCATCATTTTGGGCAGTCTGGAATGTTGTTTAGTCCACAGAGCCATGGTTAGCTCCAGCTGGACACAGTCATGGAGTGGAGCACAAAGTCAGTCCTCTCCTCAGTCCCATGGAACTTTCCATTTTAAAGTCTGAATAAGAATGATAGAGCTGGTACTGTCATGACTTGGGCAGTCTGATATGTTTTAAAGTCCATTTTATAGTCACCATAAGTATTTAATTTCAGTGATCCTTCAAATATTTACATGTTTAACTTTGTTCATGTAATGAAAGTTCAGCAGTTTCATGTGCCTTTAATAGGCAAAGCAGAGCAAGAACACAGAACACTGTTCACTAATGGCCTCGGGGACTGTCAGGAACTGCTCCTAGGGAATTCCAGAAGGTGACTGAAAAAGACCAGTTGTTAACATCTGTAACCTATAGATAGCACGTCTTAGTGAGCTTGTTACCTACACTGGAAACTTCTGGTTTCCTTAGAATGTAAAAGATTGACTCAATCAGACCAAAAAATGCATATCTATTACAGATTGTACATGCATAAACCACATAAGAACTGATCATGGGTAAGATCTTTGTGGCATTTCTTGTACCACTGATTGGAGGAACAGGGAGTGGGAAGAAGCCAACACTACAGCAAAACAAAACAGGCAAAGTCTTTTATTCAGGCAGGTCTTGACTTTTCAAGCTATGCCTGTGAGGGTGTCCAAACTGTGCTTTGGCCTGTGCAGAATGGAGGTTTTACCATCAAGCTGTTCAGTTGTCTCCACAAAAAGGCTATGTTTTCTAGGGTTCAATGATAATAGAAAATTTAGGAAGTGAAATCTTTTGTTCTCAGGCTAAACATGCTTTTTGACTTGTAGCATTAGTAACAAGCTTTTTAGTCTATCAGTCATTCATAACCCTTTTTTTAGATTTGTTGTAAATGTTCTATCATTTTCCTCAGAAAAATGGGCATCTAATCCAGTGTAAATCAAAATCTTTTTTAGTACTACTTTCCAAATGCAGTATTTCAGATACCCTTTCTTTATGTAGTACAAAGCATTTTAGGAAATATGAACCATGTTATTTGAAGTGGTAAGCACAAGAAAACAAAAGGCTGAAATCAACTGGTGTTTTTTTTATTGCCAGCTTTTATTACTTTTTGAATTATTAATGAAAAATAAGGTTAGCGATTAGTGTTTTATAATAAATGCATAATGGTTGATTCATTTTAATGAAAGAATACATAACTCTGCATAGCAATATGGAAAATGCAAATGGCAATTGCTGCCTTCAAACAATAGTTTTTTGTTTTGTTTTGTTTTTAAGTTAAAACCCAAGAGGAGTATCATTTGAGGTTGGCTGAAATGTTTTGTTAACTGATAGGAACTGACTTGTGCCTTCTCAAACAATAATAAATGACATTGCTAGAAGGAAACCACAGTAAATTGTTTACTGTACTGCTATGCAGGTTACTGTTCTTTTTCCCAATGATCTCAATGCTAATAACAGTAGGGGAATAAACGAAACAATTTCTCCAGAGTATGTCTAATTATGTTGGATTTTGCGTCCAGGAAAATTAAGATATAATAGTACATCAGCAGAACTGAGCATGATACCACAAAGATAGTTTTGTTAGTATTGATCTCAGACTTGTTTGCAGTGGATTGGGTTATGGGAGAAATTGAGTAAGTCCAGATAAGCACTGCTTGGCACTTTGTATTTATTGGAGTGGCAAGCCACTGGAATTGTAATTACTGGTCTGCATTACAAATTACATCATTTTTACTTCTTGGAACTTGCACATTTCAGTGAGAGGGCTGGGAAATTATTTTTTAATATGCTTGTTAGCACAGCTGTCTGAATCCTTAATTTACATTAACAGTGATATCAATGAGACTGTGATCTTACACAGTAGAAGTATTTGGTGTTGTATTTACAAGAGGTACATTTTCATTCTCTTGCTTTCTCAGTGGATATCTTTGAGAGCACATCTGTGTCTCATTTGCTCCTTCCTGGCCTCCTGTAATTCTGAGATAGTTTCAAATTTATTCTTAACCAGCCTTGTACTTCCAGGTAACTAGAAGTCAGTGGGATTCAGTGTCCTTCATGGACTGATAACTTCAAGTTTGAAAATATTGATACAAAACTGGTAGAGATAAATTTGGGAACCCAGCATGCTGCATAGAAAAAAAAAATAGAAAATGAAAGAAAAGAGAGAGAGAGATGTTAACTGAGAGCTTTAGAAACTGTTTAAATTTAGGCCTCTGAAAACTGTGACTTTTTTTTTTTTTTTTCCTATGACAACTCAGTATTAAAGAGCTTAAACTTGCCAGCCCCACCTACCAGTCAGTTCTCGCCTCCAGCAGTCTTCCCACAGTCACTTGTCTGGCATAAGTACTTTTGAACCAAAAATCACTTTTTTTTAAGCCAATGAATAATCAGTTATTTGTAAAAGCAGAACTGGCTAGTTAATTTGTGTGGTTCTTTTTAGCTTTTCATATTAATTTCCTTATGATACTGTTGTAAATAATTTTTCATAAATGATTTTGTAGTAAAGTATTACATTTGTTACATCATCTGTCATCTTTCAGTGTGTGCTTCATTTTAGTTTAGGAATTGGGTCACGTGATCATTTTATCTGTGGCTCTGACGAACAGGAGATGTTCATTAAAAGTGCACTTTGATGATGAAGTAGCAGAATCTGACTCTAGTACTGTTAGTTTCCTGCACTGTAAGAGCGGTTGACTTCTTTTCTTTGGCTTGTATGATCTTTGGGACCATATTTTCATAGAATCATATTTTGTTGTCATAAGTGGTTAAGTGTAACCAGATTTTTTAGTGAAAATTTATTGGCATTTTCTGACATGCTTTTTCAGGAGAACAATTTAAATACAAATCCATTAGTTTTTAATACTATTTGTATGGAATTTGTAATAGTTCAGTACTATGTTGTATAATTCTTGCTATGTAATCTCTGTAGTAATCCACAAGCACTATTCCTCTAGGTACAGCACTTCATAGGCGGGTTGTCAACTGCTGAAAAATAACAAGTTGACAACAATTTGAAAAAGGACACTGAGCTGATAAACCAGTGGCAAAAAAACGTGTGTTGTTAAAAGCATGATGTATGAGAGAAGGAAATAATGGGCAGAACAGTGTAACATGAAAAATGAATGGACATTTCATTATAAAGGACTTCCCTCTTGTTTTCCAACACATTGCTGCTTGCAAAACCCTGTGTGAATACTGAAAGTGGTTTGTTGGCAGCAGACAGCAATGTCAGATGCTTGCTTTTCTGAGCAAGAAATTTGTATTGATGTCTATTCAGTAAATTTTCAAATTGCACAGCTACACTAAATAATTTTCTGCCATTTTCTGAATAAATTAGAATTTTCTGCTTTCATCTGAATTTCTAATGTCATCCTGTGTAATATAATGTCTGTGCTTCTCATGAGGCAGCCTCTTCAATTTTGCCTACACCTGTGGCTTAATACAGGACAGAAGGTCTTCCAAAGACTGATGTTCCCAATGGAACATCGCTGCTTTTCAAGAAAAGGCTTGAAAATTATTACAGTGTTCCTAGGTAAACCTCCAGGTCTTGTAGTTTTTAATTTGAACAGGCTTTTTGATGTGCAGGTATCAGATACCACTGGGAGCAGCTTTTGTTTTATAGCTTATACTCTTTACCTTGTAACCCTACACAAGACAACTAAAATAGCTTTAATTCTGTTTGTTTGTAGTTTGTGTAACTGTTCTTGTTTTCATGACTGGTTTGCTGTATATTATCTTATTCTAGTAACAGAGGGAACAGATAAAGTTCAACATCCTGTAATGATCAATGCCATATAAAAACATAATGAAAACTTTGGTAAAATAGTTGATATAGAGCTTTCTGAGGGTTGAAAGAGTTACTTTTAATCTGATGTATTTTGACTCACCCAAATTAGTATGCTTATCTGGAGCTTGTTCAGAACTCTTCAGAATTTTTTTTTTAGTAAAAAGGGTGATGAATATATAGTGCAATGTCATCAATCAATACTTGAAAAGCCACTAAAGATATGCAAGGAGAGTGGTCTTTCACTGCAGTAGTTTTTTTGATTTTGAACACCTTTGGATCAAACATACATTCCAGTTCCTCTGCGCTCCTTTCAGGATAAACAAGAAATCATCGATTCTGTCTCCAGGGGGCATTCATGACTGATAAGTGTGGTAAGTCTGTAAGGGGCAGGAGATTCCTTAGCAGAGCATTTTCTAACTTGCTGGCTCCACCCTGATGATATAGACAAGGTTCATCATAGCTTTTTAGCAGGAGCTATCAACAACCTACCCATCTTGTGAGGGCCGTACAAATATTTTATGTTGATGACTGTTCCTTCACCTGTCCCTCTAAATGGCAAACAGATTTACCTTCAAATAGCAGCTGATTATATCTTAATTCTTTGTCTGTAGAAATAAAGATTCTTGCAGCATTGAAAGTGAAGTTTTTACATACCGTTGTCTTACAAGCATCTTGTGTAATATATGAATGTTACCTAAACGTGAATGTAATTTCTGAGCACAAATATCAGCACAGATTTAAAAAAGCATTTTCATACATTTCATGCAAGACTCTCAACTCAGAATTCCTTCCCTTCCACACATGGAAGCTTAGGGAATTCTTTAGTTCTTAATAATTTGAAAGGATCTTTTTGAAAACAGTTACCGAACTGCTACAGACAACGGATATTCTATGGGTTCCTAACTCTGTGCATATGCCTAAAACATAAAAAATACACCAGTCAACTGCTGTGCAAAACAATTTGTTAAAGCAAATGGCTAATAGTTACTCAAGAGACTTCAGGGCTCAAAATTAAGCTTAATTTATACTTAAACCCTTGCAGTTCAATTTTAAACTCCATCAAAGTGGGAGAGGGATGAAAGAGAATGAAAGAAAAAGTGAGCACA
This sequence comes from Oxyura jamaicensis, assembly GCF_011077185.1. NCBI lineage: Eukaryota > Metazoa > Chordata > Aves > Anseriformes > Anatidae > Oxyura > Oxyura jamaicensis. Next base: position 3,179,424 of record NC_048905.1, read on the forward strand.
CACTTCTCTGAATGTGTGCTTCAAAACCACCTTTTCACAGAAACATAATTTTTGTATTGTTAAGTTATGAAATGCACTACATATTAACACAAAGTAATCATGCTGTGCATTACAGACTCACATTTCATGGAATGAATCTAAAAGCAGAAGTTTCTCCAAATAGATAAAATAACATCCTGAATAATTTCTTTCTGTGAGAAAAAACAAAAACAACAACAACAAAAAAACCTGTTGGTTATAAGTGATGTAAATTTCCCAAGGAGTATGTTACTTGCACAGAAGGTAAAATTAATCACAGATTTGTGGCTATATAGTATGGTTATATATATATACACACAGACATATATATATAAAGTATTAGATGGTTTTGGCTGAAAAATGAGAGACAAAACTCTCTAAACAAATTAGATATTTTTGTTTTCCATTCATTGTTTATTTTACTTTATTGGGGGGGGTAAAATTTAATCTTCCTAGAGAGGCAAACTTGAAAATAAAAGCACTTCTCATTGAATTAAATTAGGCACTTCTTTTCAAGTCAAAATACTTTTTTCATTTTGCTGTCTTTGGGTGTATGTGTGTGGGGGAAATCATTTCAGCTTTATCCAGGATTTGATTAAAAAAACAAACAACAAAACCCCACCTTTCATGGAACAAGTTGGATTTTAAAGCTCAAAGAGTTAATGCCTATAGACCAGTGTAAATCCTGTTTATCCTCTCAGGTGACGAGCTAGATCAGGCAGATTGTACATAGAGATCTTTCCTGAGTCCTGCATTTAACTGGTTGGCAAAAATTGCCTCCTTGGAAAGACTCATGATAATTGTATGAGTTATAAAACAAAGAAGAATGAAGTGCTTAGAGAAACACTTAAGAATGAGATGATTGAAATTACGCTCGGTCACACAAATCTTCAGAATAACTTAGTGGTGTGTTATGAATCATTTATGCAAATGTACTCAAGGTAATATTTTTTGTATTGCAGTTGACTTCTGTTGGTAAAGTTGCGTCAGTGGTTATCAGCTGGGGACTTGTTTGGTGGCCATATGCAAATATTGGCATACCCACACAGTATGCAAACAAATGCTGCTCTTTGCAGTGGACATATAAAAGCATGAGGATTTAGAAGCTCATGTATTCCAAGAAATTCACTTTCAAACTACATGGAAAATGCTGTGAGTCTGATACGTCAGTATTGCATAATTTATACACTGTTCCATTACAGTCCCTGTATAGCTCCCCTTCACTGAGAATATTGTTGAGTGGATCAAATTGCAATTCAAAGGTGTCTGCGGTTAGTGTCATTAAAAAAAGGGTTTATACTGAATAGAACTCAGCTCAGCATTTAGATCACTTGGTTTGGTTCCCAGCTCAGTTATTTAGCCACTTCTCTTCAGCAGTGTTTCCACATCTCTAAGACAGGAATGCTAATGATTATATTTGTAATGTGGTTTGAGGTTTAGAGCTAGAAAATGCTACACAAGAGTTAGGTGGTTCTCAAATATTTACCGATTTGATAAATATTTTTGATCTCCACTGCCTGGTTGGACACTGATAGTGGTATTAGAAGAACAAAGTCAGAGTACAAATAACTTTTGTTACCAGTATTGTATTTAGTGTAAGTTTGTATTAAGGACTTTCATTGATTTCTGAATTTATAATGTGTTTATTTCTGAAAGATTTTGACAAAATCAAATATTAATTTACTTGCATCTTTTTTTTAGCCACATCTCAAACCAACTCAAATACCAGGCAAAAAGGAAGTTAAAATACTAAGCATTTGAGTTTCCATTCAAATAATTTTATGATCTTCAGAAATGAACTCTGAAGGCCAAGTTGAAATTTGACAAGTGGCAACTGTGTGGGAAATCATTTCCTCCCTTTTTTTTATTAAGCTCTAAAAAGTTAGATGTCCAGATTAGTTGCTAAATCTGCTGAAAAAAAAAAAAAAAAGAAACAAACAAAAAAAACTTTTGGGACAGGATCACTACATCACTACTTATGGATGTCATAACTCACAGGGTGGCTATTTTGTGTAGAGTGTAGATTTTATATAAAAACAGTAGAAATGTAATCTGTATTATTTTTCAGAGTGTTTGCCTATTCTTTTTACTTTTATCTGAAGACTTTATTTTCCCATTTTCTTTCCTTTTTTTTTTTTGAATGACCATCCTTCCCTAAACCTTTACTCTTTAAATATTTTTCCCTTAGTGTCTCCTGCCCTGACACCATTTCATTTTTGCATCTCAGCTCATAGTGGAGACTCAATTATATTTGTTAAGAATCAGCTCAGGATTTCCCTCAGAGTCTGTGCAGGAGAGTTCCCAATGTCTTCTACTTCCCTTGCAAACTTTCTAGGGATTTTGAGTCAGTTGGTAGGATTGTTCCCTTGGGCTGAAATTATGACTATTGTTAGACTCGTGATCTAACAGAAAAACTTCCTGATGGCCATCAAAATGAACTCTTGCTTTTTACACTGTGCTGAGGTGGGAACAGCTCTGTTTGCCTGTTTTTACCAGAACTAGACTTTACTCGTCAGTAACTGTTTGGTCTTAGAAGCTAGTGCATTAAAAATGGCATTAGGTTCAGGTTATAAAAATCCGTTCTTTTCACAATTGCAGATGTAATTTGCATCCTTTTTTTTTCCACTAAGAATTGCTAGAAGTCTCCATAAGAGACTTCAATTAGTTAGTCAGTAATACCCAGTTCTGTACATTTTGTTTTCTTTTGCAGTTTTTCTATTTCTAGCAATACAACAGGATTTTTGGTTTTAAGATGTTCTGACTACAACTTATGAGCTTGATAGCCATCATGCTACATTTATGATCCTATATTACACTTTAGGGAAAGCTTCTGTAACTTACTTGCTGGCTTTGTTTGCAGTAGTCAGAGCTCTGGAGACATCAGCATTTAACTGTGTTTTGAAACTGCTGAAGTGTGTTGTTCCACCAGATTGGGTGGCCTACACAGCAACTCTAATAACAAATAGCTCTGTTGTTGGTGTTACTTTTTTTTCTTTTTTGGTGGAGAAGTAACTGCACATGCATGCTGTTAAGGTTGCCTTTTGACTATTAGGCAGTAAATTCTGAAGAAAAGAGCCTGCTATTGTCTCACTTCTGAAATGAAACATGAGTATAACCTGGAGTGAACCCGTGTCTTATGTTTTTATTCATTGTTTGTTGACCTCTGGTCAACTCTCTGTCACTACGATTAATCATTCAGACTCCAGTTGTCCAAAAAGACAATTCAAGCCTTTTCTGCAAGAGAAAACACGGGGGTGGAAGGAAATAAAACAGAGTATTAATGAAACAAAATGGGTTAATCTTTGACATGATAATTTATACCTAGGTTAGCAAACCAACAGGAGTGCTCTTGTATGTGAATGATTAATAGCTGCTATGGTTGCATCCATGACAAGTGATTAATAAAGTTTGTGATTAAAAAAATACTTTCTTTTCTTTTCCTAAGTGTACAAATCTTGGAACTCTACTTCAGTCAGTATAGTGGTTCAATTACAAGGGAGACCTATTTGTTATTCAGATGTCACTCACCATTACTCATGCAAATGTCTTTGAGACATTTCGCCACTTGCCGAGGCGATCGGCTCCGGGGCAGACGCGTTCTGCAGCGGAGCGGGGGATCGGGCCAGGCAGGGCTACTTCCCCGGCATCGAGCCTACTCGAGGCAGCCGAGGGAGCCGCCAGGACCCGGCAGCCCTCGTGAGGGAGGCTGACGAGGCGTAGGCGGAGCCAGCAGCGCCCCCTCCCCGGCCGTTCAAAAGCTGCCCCTAGGGAGCGCGGCGACCAGGACGGACAAACAGGGCGGGGCGCGTCAGAAAGGCGGGGCGCGGCAGTTAGCGCAGGCAGGGCGAGCAGGGAGGGCTGGGCGATCCCCCGCCCTTAAGAACACCTCAACTGAGGGCTTTCGGCCACTAGCTAGGCCACTATGGTCCTCGCTAGGCAGAGAGCTCGCGCTAGAAAGTCTGTAGGCACCCAGAGTGCCCGCTCAGAAATGCGGCAGTGCAGGTCTCTGGGTGCAGGGAGTGCCAGAGCCTGCTGCTGCCATCTGAGGGAGGCAGAGATACTGTGTGTGTGAGGTGCGAGCAGGTGGATGACCTGGTCCGCCTGGTGGCAGAGCTCAAGGAGGAGGTGGAGAGGTTGAGGGCCATCAGGGAGTGCAAGCGGGAGATAGAATAGTGAGGAACCAGTGTCTGAGGTGGATCCACCACTGATTTATACAGCAGTGTGATGGTATATTAGGTTTTGTTCCAAATTTGTTTCTTAATAATTCCAAACATTCTTTTTGGCTGCCCCAAAATCCTGAACTAGCATTTTCAAAGCACTGGCTAAAATCATGGCAAATCATTTCATTCAGTAAAGCTGGTATACATAACCTGAGATTACTTGGTGCCTTTTTTTTTTAATGCTTTGTACAGTATTTTATAACATTCATCAGTAATTTTCATCTTCAAATATTTTGCTCAAATATCACTAAAATGGTAAATATTTTTATTTCTCCCTATGCATAGACTACTTATTTTTCCTCTCTAATGATATACACTGCTTATCAGGGAAAAGAAAAATTAATCTAAATCTCCTCACAGCAGCCTATTTGTCTTGTGTAATCTGCAAGTTAGGGCTGTAAATTTACAGGCTTTACACTTTTCTGGAAGTCTAATAAAGTTGGATGGATAGATTGGTACAGAAACTACATTAAAGGCCCTTTTCTGGAAGTAACCACTTCAGCTGATCATAATTTGTTGCAATAACCTTAACAGAGATTTGTCTTTCATGCACTTAAACATTAAAGTGCACAGAGTAAGTGACACTCCAAAGCCACAAAGTAAGTAAAGTGACAAAGTGCCATCAAGAAGTTTTGTATGAAAGCTAATAAATTATTTCTTCCTTTGTAGGCATTAATCAAATGTGTAGGAAGAGAGTGTTGTCTCCCTGACTTATGATAATGTAATTATTAGCTTCAGGAAGAGCTTTGTGAGCAATATTTGTTTTATTTGTTTGTAAATCTGCTTTTGACCTGAAACAGAACATTTTGACCAGCAAATCACCTTTGGTGAGAGAGGGAACTTAAGTTGACATGAAACACAACATTTAATTTTGAGAATTTCTGAAGTAGAAATTTGGAAATGAATGATTAAATTGAGAAGGGGAAATCTAAGAACAGGAAGTTAGTGTCATTCTTAGTATATCTGCCTGTCCAGTTGTGAAGGGATCTTTGTTGCCTTTGAGATCCACGTTCTAATAGTCCTACTGAAACTTAACAAATAATGGTGTTTTCTTTATCTCTCTGGAGAAATGAATAACAGTGTTATTTGAAAAATCAGGAAAAAAAAAAAAAAGGAAGAACACAAGTTTGAGTCAGTATTCCAATAGACAACTTTTTAAATAAGAGCTCTAGTAAGGGCATTTGAAAGCAACATAAAACAAAACCATTAGTATGTGCTCAGTTTGTATCAAAAAATGAATCTCCTAAGATTAGTTGTTTTGTTTGTTTGCTTTTTTTTTTTTTTTATTTTTATTTTTCTCCTCCAGACAAGTCTGTTCCCTATAACAAAATGATTTTGAAAACTTAACCTTATTTATTTTTCATAATGAAATGGTGGTTTTACCACTATGACCATTTAAATATTATTTGGTTGTTATTGTAACATATTATGGAGAAAAGATGGTGCAGACTCAGGTATTTGTTGAAAACAACAAAAACACCATCACCTCTCAGACCTTACCTCTTCCAGAAGCAGCCTTCCTCATCATCTTTCCAATAAGGTATCTTGACTCAAACTGTGAGCCATCTGTGTGGTCTGTAAGTCTCTGGGCTCTTTAAGGTGTGTAACCATTGACAGTGCTTACTGGAGAAACTCAGAGGGCAGGGTGCCTTAGTTTCCCTCTGGTAGTAGCATTATGTGATTTACAGCAGTTTTTTAAAACATGAAGCTCCAAAAATATTTATTTCTTTCTAAATAAATATTTGTCATTCTACTTGCAGAGACCATAGTATTTACATTTAGCTGTTGATATTTTAATTAACAATTTAAGTGTGTTGTTTGCCCTGTGAGTTCAATGGGAAAAACGCTACAAATAAACAGCAGTTCCCTCTTGGACAATCACTCTGTAAATGAGCTTACTTTGTCAATAAAGCGCATGCCTATCAGCCCCTTCAAGGCAGCAGGGGGCAAGGATGTTCATTTACTTAAGCAGTAGGTTATACTATTAGTGTGTGTGTGATTGCTGTTAATTAGGATATGTGTAGATGTCTCCGTGCTCCACTGTCTGTAATACAAAACCTTTAACCATTAAGGCTATTAATGAAGTCAATAGATGGTTCTATTAGGAGATTTTAAAATTTGTATTATTTCCTCTCTGTTTTGCTCTTATTTATTGTAATAATTATACAGTAGTCAAAATATAACCGAGAGCTAACAGAAAGAGTCAAGAAACAGTTTCTGCTTTGAAGAGTCTGTGGGGGAAGGGGCTTATTTACCAATATTTGTTCTGTAACTCCTGTTAGAAGAATGCATGTATGGTCCAGTTAGGAATTATTAATGTTTTCCATCTTTTCCATTTGATATTCAGTTCAGTGCATAAGTATGCTTTTCATATCCCTTTGACTTGACATAATTTAAGCATTTGTTTAGTTTTCCAAATCCATCATAAATGGTCTCGTGTTTTCTTGTAAACAAGGTTATGTGAGTGTATATTTGAGAGACCAGACTGTATGAATATGCATTTATAACTTAAATTTTAAAACCAAATGTCTATAGCAAGTCTTGAATTAATAATGTCTGTGCTGTGCTTTGCTAGCTAGCTACATATAATCTCTCTGACAGCAGTAGCAGGGCCAATTCAAGCTCTTGTCACAGTGAGCATGTCTTTTAAATATATAATCTAAAGCCATGTTTCTGTTTACATGGAGAAGATCAGTTAAAGGAAAATACTGTTTTACGGAGATAAATAGTAGGATTCTGTATGAAAATACATCCATTTCTTGAGAACAAAGTGGAAGTCTCACATCCTAATAATGGTACCATGACATAAGCACCCTAATAAAAGTCAATGTTCCAGTTGTGTGAGCATCACGCAGAAGGGAAACAAGCCAGTGCTATTGGTATTTGGACTAGCAGAAAGGGAGGTGCTTTCTGAGCTCCTGGAGGTCAGAACATCTAAATGAGCTTGGAAATAAATGCCAACACACTCTGCCTTTACTACATACTAAGGGAGAATAGAGCATGCCTGGTTTTAAACTACACAGATGCTACCCTAGCAAAAAGTATGGTGAGGCATTTGCTATTTTGTTATTGGTAAATTTCAATTTTCTTTATTGGAGCTGAGATTAAACCTTAAGGTTTTAATTCTGCTTTTACGGAGTGACCCAGCAATAACTGCCCTCAATTTCACTGGAAACAGCATGAAACGTTAAAGGCCAGAGTGCATGGAAGTTAGCGGAAGTAAATTTTGATCAGCTTTGGATCAGCTTTTATAGGAGTGTTGGACTTGGGCTTGAACTTATATTAGGATTTCTAAACTGTCACAAATGCATTATGAACAAGGAAAATACAGTTAAGATGGACTCAGTTTCCTGAATCTTAGAGGTGTAATGATTGTTTGGGAAATTCTGTTTTGTTCTAAAGAAAAAATGTTTTTCTGATTAAGTAGTCTTGTTTTCTCAGATTTCTTTCCTGCCCATTTATCCATAGTTTAAGAGGAAAAATAACAATAAAAATTGAAAGTTTAAAACCAAACTAGCTTGGAGAGATTTTTTTAAAGTCCAAGAATCAGAACCCAACCAACATCAACAAAAATCCCAAACCATCAGAAATAGAATGAAAGGTTGCACCTTTTGTGCTGTAAATATAAATATCAATTTGCAAGCATAGGGATGAGTCGGTGTTTGAGACCTTGACTTGCAGCAGTACCACAGTTTCAGTGTTTTCTGGGTTTCCACATATAACCTGGTATTAAGGGAAAACTGTTGGAAAAGTTTGCTAATTCTAGCAAGCACCTGCCAGTTGCTACACTGCAACACTGATAAGTTTTATTTCTCGATGCAACCCCTGTCAAGGTAGTTTTGGGATCCGAGAGTGAACCAAATTTCTCTTAGAAGTTACTAGGCATCAGTCATACTGGAGCTCATTGGAAGCTTTCAGCCAGTGCCAGGCGCAGCAGCAGATGTATTTGTAGAGGAAGTTTCCAGACATCAGCAGCTTTGCTGGGCTTGTTCTTCGGCTGAGCTGCTGTAAGTGCTACAGAGAACTTCAAAGCCATATTGTAGAATTCACAAGATAAACGAGCTCAGGAAGAAGGACTAAATTTCAGAAGACAACCAAGAACATCAAAGATGCCCTGAATTAGAGTTAAAACTTGTTCCCTTAGATCTTGTTCCCTTAGACTCACTGCTTGGAAATTGAAAAACTTGGCAAGGGTGAGACAAAGAACTTGAAAAATTTGATAGAAATATTGTAAGTCATCAGTATACTTGATTTTATTTATTTATTAATTTTTTATCTGAACTCAGGGACCTTTCATTTACCTAAAAAAAAAATAAAATAAAAATGTTTTCAAAGACCCGTGTTCTCAAACAGTAGCTGTTTACCTTTTAATAGACTCTTTAATTCAAAGAGTTAATTTACTTACAAACTTCACACTAATTTGAACTCAACTGCTAATGAAATACGGGGTGCTAAATGGAGCTAGTTTCTGGAAAATCATTTCAGTATGTATGTTTTGCAAAATAGATAGGTCTTAGGTTCAAATACATAAATGTTGCAGTGTAAATATAGTTAGCATGAGCTATAAAGATGTCCAAGATTATTGTAGCAAGTCCAGCTATACCTGTATACGAATCATTATAGCATTGGTCATAATCTCTTAAGAAGAGGTCAGTGTACACCTTCTGTGATGAGTGAAGAAATGATTTCTGCAAGGATCAGTGAAGATGTCGGTAACTGCCTTAAGGTTTTCTATACTTTATGCAGAAGACGCAGGGGCTGTTCTGACAACATCAAGGGAGAACAGATTATTGGAAACTGTTCTAGCATACCTTCTAAGAAAAAATGATCTTGGTACGTTGTCTTTATTAAAAAATTTGAACACATGGAGAATTACAGAGAGGATGCAGAAATTGTGCACAAAGGGCTACTGTAGTGTTACATGCTAGAACAAATACAGTTTGCTTGCTTACAACAGTAAACTAAATAATATTTTGTATTTTTCAGTATATTATTGACAGTTATAAAGTCAAGTCATAAGCTTGATAGAGAAAGCAGCTTTGTGCATTCACACAATAAATTAACTCTGCTCTCCATTTGAGATGAGAATACTTTGTTCAAAAAGTCTATTTTTTGTGCAGTTTCTTAATGAGCACCCATGTTTAGTGCGCAATGTTGCCATTGAAATGCATGTTAATTGAGAAACCATAAAAAATTAAGGCCCGAGCTATGAAATACCATTCCCAATACTTGTACTGCACTGCTGCATGGAAGAGGAATGGTCCATTGTCCACTTAATTATTTTCAATGCAGCAGTTTAACTCGATTAGAAATGTTTGTACTCAACACAAATTGTTTGAACTTTGACAGCGTATTTGCAGCTTATAATTTTATCTTTGAAAAACTGCCATCTGTATGCAAATATAAGGGAAATGAGAACATTTGCTCCTATCCAGTCATGTAATGCAGTATTTTCCAAGAAAAGTACGCTATAGAAAAGATAGCATTTGGTTTGAAAGCTATGTAACCAAATTTTCAATCACTTCTCTGTCACATGCCAAAATAGTTTAGGAATGAATACATCATTTTTTCACTCCTGAATATGTGGGAATGTAGAGGCATATTCTCATAAATGGATATATGTGTATCTTGCTGCTGAAATGGTCTTTGTTTTCCAAATGTACTACATTCTTTTTGAATACTAGCCAATTCTGTATTTATTATTTCTTCATGTGGAGCTTTTTTAATTTCCTCTTTATTTATATAGCCTCTTTGGTGACTCCACATCCTTTCAGCAATGCATGCTGCTTTTGCTTCTTGGAAGTCAGAGGAAGAGGTAGAACTAATGTAAAAGACTGGGAGAATTAGACTGATCTGAAAGTCGTTGGCATTGACTCATCTGATGTAGACTGTTAGCTAAATATATGGGAAGGCGGATGATGTTGAAAGTTCTTTTAGAACGTCAAGGACATAAATCTCTCTTTCATGAGTCACAGGGGAGTTGAGTACCAGGTAACTGTGGTGTAGAAATTCATGCAGAAAGGGCAAAAGGAACTTTTGAATAATTACACAGATGAAAACACATAATGTTTCTGTTTTGTCATGATTTAGGTGCAAGAGCAGTCTTACAGGTTCCGGGAACCTTATTTATAAGTGTTGAGCTCCTAAAAGACTCCCATTCTTGATTTTATACCCAAATTATTGCCATTACACCTGAGATATTAAAGCAAAGTGTATTCTTGGAAATGATGATCAAACCCATACCAAATCACTGACAAAAAATAATAATAATAATAATAAAATCAAATCAAGATTCTGCTCTGTGACTCAGATCCTACTTCATATATAGCCCCCCACATATTGGCCAACATAATTACTTGTAATATTTAAGTTGCTTCTACATGCATCGATTACTTTGATTTTTAGAGTCGTTTTCCCCTTACTATTTCATGCTTTCAAAAAAGAGAAAGTTAAGGTTACATTATCTGAAACGTGATTTGCTAAGCTGAATCAAACATCAGCTTAGATTTCTTCTGTAACTGACCAGTCCCTGATGATTCAGAGGAATATAAAATATCTGTGATACTTTTTTAGGCCTTAGGTCAGCAGGCTGATTGAGCAAGCATCAGATTTTAGAAGTCACTGCAAATTCTCTGCTTGATTTAAGGCTAGCTAGCTGTTCATATTGATATTTTGCTCTAAAATCGAGTCATGCTTTAGAGCACTTTCAAGTTGCTCTTCCATAATTTGCACCAAAATAATGTTTGATCATAAAGTTAAGCAAAATAAATTAAAAAGGAAGAGAAAGAAGTCAACTAATGTTCTGTACAATATCTTACAGTTCTGTTATTACTGCAGAGGATTCCCATTTACTAGCAGCAGTTGTTTGAAATCAGTCATTAAATGGAAATATTTTGCATCTATCATCTGAGATATGGAAAGCACCTGCTAATTGTATATTCCATCTTGGAGTGAAAAATCACATTTTTCATGAAATTACTGACTTCATTTTCTGACCTTAAATAGAATGTCCTGACACGTGGCCAGCTTGTGACAGTGATTAATTAGTATTAATGTACTCATTTGGTGTTCTGTCAAGGATGACTGGGGATGGGCTGTTAAACTTGTGATCTCCAGCTTTCACAAAAACGAGCACTCCGAGGGCAAGAAGAAACATGGGGAAGAGGATTTGAAGGTTTGCTTTGCAGTATCTTAAATGAGCAAATGAGTAAGAGGTGTCAGGATGTTTTTAGCTCCATGGAGGTATGGGTCAGATCCTCACAGAATGTAAAACTGATTGTGGTCTGCAAAGTCACCACACTACTGAAGTTGAAGATTAGTCTGTAATCCTCAGTACCTCAGTAACACTAATTTAGATATATATTTTTTTTAATTTAATATCAACTCTTCTCCAAAGTTAATGATTTCCAGTTTTTCTTTTTTTTTTTTCTTTTTTTTTTTTTTTTTTTTTTTTTTTTTTTTTTTTTTTTTTTTTTTCAGATGATTAGGACTTGGAGGGTCTATAGCTTATTTCCAGCTGTTTCATAAACCTTTTGCAGGACTTTGCATCACTTATTTTCACTTTATAGTAAAGAAATTTTGGTTAAAAAAAAAAATACAGTCTCAGATTTTTTTTTCTGTTACATTCTGTCTAAATTAGTTTGATGGGTATACCTGTGTTGTGACTATGCCTTTCTTTACGTAAGTACTGAATAACTTCTTAACATCCTGAGGCTTGTAAAGGTAGAACATGGATTTAGTTTCAATAGATTTCCAAAAGAAACGTATGCAGAGTATGTAGAAGTCTTTGGAATATAATCTTGCAACAAAATAAATCAACACAAAAGTGAAATAATTTTGCAGTCAGCACAGTATATGTTCGTATTAGTATAACACAATTTTGTGTAATATGAAAGCTTGGTTTTCTCTTTTTAAAGAGTTTGGCATGAAAAAAAAAAAAAAAAACACTTTTGATGGTTAGCAGCTTCCTGTTTATTATTGTGCAATGCCAAGTAAACTGCAGATGCCAGATGGATAAAATCAGTATTGAAAGACCCATTTTTTTCATGAAAGCATCAAGTTAAGCTGATAGTGGCCACTTCACTCCTCTCTTCTTATGTCAAAAGAATATTCAGTCTTGAATTGTACAAAGTGTTTTCAATTCCCTTTGGCTTAAAAGGAAAAAAAAAAAAAAAAAGGGAAAAAAAAAAAATCTTCCCGTCATATCCCACTGCTATCTGCATCAAAATTATAATCAAATAGCATTATCACAGCTAAATTATAGACTGAGAAAATAAAGTTTATAGCACATAGTCAAGAGTATCTAGAGATTTGGAGATTTGGTGTGGACAATTAATGTAATGAAGCTGATTTTCATAAATTGCTGAGTACATTTTCTCTGTAAATCGTGCTTGGATGAGCTTGAGATTGGTGTCCAGATCCTGAGGCACTAAATGTCACACCTGAAGTTTTTGTACGTAGAAATAGCAATGATGTTGTTCCACTCCATTTCAGGAGGGCACAGCAACTCTGAGATAAAATTATTTGTGACCCTCACTGGTACCAAATTTTAGTAAGTTGGTTAATCACCTGTCTGTAACCTCCAACTGCATAGCTTAATGCTGTTCATTTGGAGTCGCAGGAAATTTCTAAATCAGGTGCTCTTGTACTTTGTAAGCAACTGTCTTTCAATGGAATAAAAAGAATCTGACTTATCATGACTACTACAGAGTAACACCCAGGCCCTGGTGCCCCTTCCCAATACACCCACCAGACCTAAACCCCTGTATTGCAGTTCCCTTAAAAGCACTTTTGGTATCACCAAATCAGAAAAGGATTAAAAAGTGTACAACGTGTAATTCTTGGTTGTTTTCAACAGATTTTTATTTAGAGGAGGTAACAGATACTTCAGAATTGTCAGGACTATCGGACTAGGGAGAAATTAATTCTGGGAAAAAGGTTTCATAAAAGCATGAAGCAACTTATACATGGAGATTGCTTTGTAGAGCTTACAGGCCTGCTTTACTTCAGCTCCACTGAGCTAACTCTGGGTATGACATTTTACTGTTTTTGACAGAGAAATGAGTGCTGATGGAAATGTAAATATGTGAGAAGAAACAGAAGTTGTAACAATTAGTTTGACAGAGAAGGCTTTAAAGGTGGAAGTGTGTTTAGACAGGAAGCCATGCTGCAGAGGGAAGGTGCTCCAGGAATGTTGTTTTGATGGTGCCCTTCTCATTTCACTAAAACATTGAAATGGAAACGAGGATGTAGGACTTAGTGTCAGCATCTTAAGGTTGAGTTACGAGCAGCTACCTTATTAAAAATGTCTGTTTAGATTTCAAAAGTTGCTTTAATACTGTTTAACATATTTCATGCTGCCCACTGTGTCTCACCATCTTTTGTTGTTGTTCTGATTTCACTCATGGAAGGGCTAAAGTTAAAACTGAGTACAGCCACAGAGATGAGTTACTTTTTTGTCCTCTTCTAATAATTATGCTTAACGGGGTCTCTCTCCAAGTGCATTTGAACAACTAAATGATGATATGTATAAGATTCTTAGGAGTAACTGAAATCTTCTTGTGGGATACTAATGAAAAATTATGTATAAATATGATTTGTCATTGGACATGACAGTTGGAGAAATTGGGTCATCTGTTAAGATAGATCTAGTAACCAGACCCAGACTTATTTTTTAGATGGTATAGAAGATTATTGTGTATCAAAAGAAAAACATGAAAAAGAGGCAGTGATGGCAGGGGTGACGCTTACAGAAGTTATCAGCTTCTGACTTCGAAGGTTGATTTTATTTTTATCATATTGTGCAGTCTCCTCTATCTGGTCTGTAACATCAGTAGAGAAGTTTCTCTCTTCTTCCTCATTGATCATCCCTGATACATGGTTGAACACCTTATTCGTGTAAATCCTTCTGAAGTGTTCCACATTGGCCTCACCCCATTGTTAGAAAGCTGGCGTGGTGCCTTTGAGTTGGGATCTAAAACTTACCAAGAATGTACTCCCCTTGGATTCTTTAATGTTCATTGTGAGGGGCCATTTTTATAGTACCTAATGAGCTGTCCCACAAATGCACTGAACGTTGTCATCAATCACTTCAAGGTGCTCCTTATTCACTTTTCGTTTTCCTCCAAGAGGCAGTTAAGTGAGAATATTTGAGTCCAACATGAAAAGTGCTCCCTATGTAAGCAGCTTTTTCAAAGCTATGAGAAGGATGCTTATGATTTCTCTGAGATACCAGCGAGCGGGTCCTGCTTGTACAAAGTGTCATTGCTTCATGCTCACCTTCCCCTTACCAAGGAATTATTATCTTTGAAATTATCAGACAGGCACTCTAGCGCTGAGCATGGAATTTCATCTCTTGTGTCCCCCAGATGATGCATCTATGCTATAACTAGTCAAGATGGTAAAAATAATTTCATAGATGTCACAGGCTCTGGGAAGTCATAGCCACCATTATTTCTTGCAGCTGTGTAAAACATTTGAGCAGTTAAATATCACCAGGAAGCAAGACATGAAACTGTTGTAGACTGTGTATTGTTACTGGAACAATCCCATTTTCCTCCCAAATTCAAACACAATACAGCTTAATATTTCCAGTAATGTGAACTGGCAATTAGAAATTTCAGTTCTAGTTCTGCCACCAAGTTCTTGGTCTTATGGCTAAAAGATTTATTTTTTTCAGCTTCAGTTTCTTTCTTTAAGAGGAGGATAATATTTATGATGTAGGGGATTAAAGGAGTGTTCACTCCTGTAAGTAGCTGCAGCCACAACAGTAAAGGCACTTACAGGCAGCAGCTGCTGTTTGCATAATTTCCTCAGCCTCCTGATTACAGTAGTCAAAAAAGTGCTGCTCAATAATCACAATAAGGGGAAATTTCTAAATTTTTACTATTCCTTGTTCATTTTAAATCTTAGTTTCCAAACTAAGTAGTGAATTACTGCCTAAGAGGCAGAGGTGTGAACAAAATTGGGCAATACAATTAGTGAACTAAAATGGAAAGCATCCTTTCCAAAGGGGCTTATAAAAAATATGCAGAGCGACTTTTTACTCAGGCGGATAGTGACAGGACAAGGGGGAATGGTTTTAAAGTAAAAGAGGTTAGAGTGAGAGTAGAAGTTAGGCGGAAATTCTTCGCTCAGGTTGGGGAGGCCCGGTCCCATGCTGCCCAGAGAAGCTTTGGATGTCCCATCCCTGGCAGTACTTGAGGCCAAGCTGGACAGGGCTTTAGGTAGACTGGTGCGGTGGGAGGTGTCCCTGCGCATGGCAGGGGGGTGGAACTGGATGGTCTTTAAGGTCCCTTCCTACTCAAACCATTCTGTGATTCTATGATTGTTTCTATGGAAGAATCGTTGTTTTACCTGAAGGTCTGCATAACAGTGATCTGTCTTTGCCACTGAATGAAGTGATTGTCCTACAACAAAGCCCTGAAGAATGTACTGTACCTAATAATTTGAAATTTGGGGATGGAAGAATACAGGCATACTACTTCTGCATGTACTCAGGCCAGTACAGGTAGTCTTCTCAAATAAAAAGGTCTGTGAGCCTTAGATGTAAAGGACGGGGCTAGATTCTTGTAATTGCTAAATATCTGTGCCTGTAAATCAGATCACCACATAAATAGATTTTTAAAATCTAAGTCATTCTATTTCTCTAATCACTGCAGGTTTCTAGTAATTGAAGTTCAGATCTCTGTATGGCTTCATATTAAGTAAAGATCTATCGTTTTAAATGGTCAGTCTTAAAAGTTTGATGAAATTAACTGGATTTCAGTTATTTTGGTGAAGATTTCATTTTGGTTGATAGGCATCAGCTCATTTACATTTTACTAAGCAGTTAATCCAGTTGCCATTTTTATTTTGTCTTCTGAAGCATTGTATTTCCCAGCATTGTCCACCCAATTTTGTCATAGAGAACAGAATTTTGCAACATTGTCCTGATCTAGAACTACCAGTAATATGCGTATTTAGAAGTAGTTGAGTGACTGCTGATTTTTTATTTTATTTTTACTTAATCTTGTGAAGCTTTTTAATTATTTTTTTTCAGACATTACCATTTTGCATGACTCCAAGAACTGTGAAATTCTCTGGGCCAGAAGGGGATTTTATAAACATCCAAGCACATCATACAGGGGCTGTGTCGGAGATACATTTTACAGTCAGGCTTCCTGGTACAAGGATATGCTCCTGTGTGTTCCTTGGGAGAGCTTTAAGTGCTACTTTTGTCTAAGTCCCCCGGTTTAAGATAACAGCTTGTTAGGGTTTTTGGTTTTTGTTTTGTTTGTTTGTTGGTTGGTTTTCCTCTCCTTGTGTACTAGGCATCAGGCTGAAGGAGGAGGCGTACAGCTTCCTAGGGCCATCAGAGAGACAGTGACCAACATTACCTGACAGATGAGGAGACACTTTAGTGCACACTAGGTTGGTCCTCACACTTGACTTTTAATTAATATGTCTTTTGCAGCTGAATGAAGTTAAGGTGTCTTATGAACAGTTTTCATGCAGTATAGATAGGAAACAATAACACAGAGGGAGTTACAGGTTATGATAGTGGCAGCTGTATCCCAGTCACACCAATAGCTGACCTACGCCCTATAGGTAAGTCACTGTGCAGGGGTGGTTGTTGGCTATTTCCCCAGTTACAAGTGAGTGGTTAGTTGTCACGTTATAGGAGCAGCTTCTATTTCACCACTTTATCTACTAAACACTGAAAATTGCAAAGGCAAATGATTTGGATGGGTGATAGTGTGTTCTCGTTTAAGCATGGATTAAATTTGTTGCATTTAAATTGGTGAAGGTACAAAATTTCTTCTAATAGTAAAAATAATTTACAAATATTTCCTTGCTTCAGATCACTGCAAAGGAGTATTTTATTTTCCCTTAAAAGTGGTAACATTTGAATTGAAGGCAGTGAGATCAAACGTGAGAAGAATATATCAGCATTATAAATTCCATTTCTCTTTTTCTTTTTAAGTGTTAGATACGTAAATTGATTAGCTAACAAAAATGTGTGAGGTGGTGATGTGTGGTTTTGGAATCCAGCCTACATATTGTGATATGCAGCTTGACCCCAGGAAAAAAAAAAAAAAAAAAAAGGGGAGAGGCTTTAGCTCCTTAGGCAAACGTAATGTTGATGCTAATTAATTCACTGGACCTTGGATCAGGCCCACTTTCCTCAGGGGGGTATTTGTCCTCATTATTCACTGGTGCAGTTTGTGTTCAAACTACTGTATCTTTCTGTCACAATGAACAAAGTTACCTTTAAAAAGTCATCTATGAATATCATCATGGAGACTGACTTTTATCTTAACCCTGTAGGTCAACAGTATTATAAAAAAATAAAATAAAAGAGCATTCAGATTCAGGTCTCTTTGGCCTTTTCAGACTGCATGAATCTGATTAATTTTTTTAAAGCTGAAAATCATTTTACAAGAGAAAAAAAAAAAAAAAAAAAAAAAAAAAAAAAGCTATTGCAGAGTAGATCTAAGTACTAAAATAGTGGAATTTCCACAGTTGTGATTGTGGAAAATGGCAAAATCACCTTTTAATTACCATGGCCAAAAGAAGATAAATTTATGTACATTGCATTATCTACATGTGTTTTTTTCACAATATTATTAACACTGTTGTGATTTGTTAACAAAATATTGCAGGGAAAGGAACCTGCTAGGCTGCAGTCTGAGGGTTAGCATGTTGCCTGCTGCTGTTGGTTCTTCCCGCTCAGACAACGCTGCAGTAAATGATCAGCTATACACACATGCCTATTGTTTTTCCTGCTTTCACTGTTGCATGTTGAATTGTGGGGTAGCTCAAAGCCATTTCCTGTTCATTTGTATTCCACCGGATTATACAATTAGCTGTCTGGTGCTCCCTTGTTAGCCAGATAGATTATTTCAATTTGGATTCTATCATTTTACTGAAAACTGATGAAAATGCATCTTGAGAAGCTTACCAGATGAAAGAAATAAAGAGAAGTAAGGGTATGTAACTTACCCATCAGTCACCTCAGACTAGCCTTGCAGCTTGTTCCAAGAATGCTGTCCCATCACGAGGAAACTCTCCATCAGTTTTAGTTACATCTTGTCAAAGGCACGATAAATCCTTGGGCAATCCATTTCCACTTAGTGTTTCACAGTAAGAAAGAAAGCCCTAGCATACCAAAGGGAAACGTGCACTGTTAGCCGTTGATACCGTCTCTCTAAATACTGAAGCATTTACTGCACAACAGT